>NC_061079.1:4049074-4242137 GCF_021917145.1 Hypomesus transpacificus
CAGGGAGAATTCAGCAGACAGATGCAGGAGAAGGAGAGAGAGATCAAGGAGAAGGCAAGAGAGATGGAAGTGAAGGGTAGAGAGCTAGAGGTGAAGGATAGAGAGATAGAAGTGAAGGATAGAGAGATGGAAAGACTCAGACAGGACTTTAGAGAGCTCAGGGAAGCACACATTTTACTGGAGGAGAGACAAGTCAGAGGCAGGAGAGATCAGAAGCCACTGGTAGGAGTGTTTTCTTGGCTCAGGAGAAACTCGTCAGGTTGGCTTCTTCACAGCCTCAGACGTACTGCAGACCCTGGTCTGTTAGCAGCCCTGAGTGAGTTTTGAACTGCAGAGAGGAAAGCAATGGAGATTAGAAGAGTAGGGGACAGGAGATTGGAAGTGAACAAGAGAAGGGAAGAGGTAAAGAGTAGAAAGGGGGAGTAGATACAGGAGAGAGGAGTTTGAGAGGTGCTGGTATACTTACTGAAGTGGAAACTAGCAGTATTCACTGTCTGATCAAAGCATCCATTACCAAGGTGTCATACAGTACATTTACAAAGTAGACCAGTAGCTGAAATGTAACAAGCCCTGAAATTTGCTGACTTCCTTGTGATGCTTTATTGTGATTGTGATTGAGATGCTGTTGTACAGCAGACTTAAAGTCATGTATTTGCTTGCTATGAGGATGAATAAAGTAAAATAAAGTCCTAAATAAAATAAAAATAATAATAAATGATCCTAAATAAAGTAAAAAAGCAAGTTACGATGTTCTGTCAGGTGATATCTGTTTTTTGTTTCTCTATCAAAACACCTAATACTGAAGTCCGTATCAACTGAAAACGTTGATATGTCATGTCTCATATGTTGACGATGTCTCTCTAGTTTCAGAAAAGCTCTGCTTTTGACCAATCACATCCCTGATCTTGATATCGGGATTCAGTAAAAGACAGCAGAAGATACATTTCTGCAAGTTTGAAGAGTAACTCAATTGTATAATCTGTAGTTCTGCACTGATCTCGAGAGGGCAGGAATGAGAAGGGAGAGGTTACATTTTTAGTGTTTTAACTGCACACTAGATAAAGGTGTCATGGTATGTGGGCAGGAGGGAGGAGCCAAACACAGGGAGCTCACAGCTAGGGTACTCACATGAACACTCACAACATGACACAGAACCGGCAAGGACTGATCAGGGGAGGAACCATAAATACACACAAGACCAAACTACACACAGGTGAACCAAACCACAGCTAATGAGCAAACAGAAAATGACACACCAATGAACAAGACACAGAGGAAGACCAAAGCACAGAACACAGGGAATCAGACACAAGGAAACACTAGAGCAGGAAACAGTAACTCATGGCCATGTCAGTACCCCCCCACAAGGGACGACACCGGACGTCCCAGCAGGACATCAAGGCAGGGTGGCCGGGGGGATCCTGAAGGGGACCAGGGAGGCAGGGCTGAGTGTTGGGGCAGGTCCAGAGGGTGACCAGTACAGGCCAGGAGGACGACCCAGAAGCTGGATCGACAGGCAGAGTCGATCAGGGGGTCGTCAGCAGGGGAAGGTGTGCAGTTTGGGGGCCGCTGGGGACTGGGGAAGGGGGCCGGGAGGCCGTGGGGGGCTGCTCGGGGGGCATGGTGCTCAGCAGCGCGAGCTGGGAGGGGGTAAAACCTCTGCCCCATGGGGGTCACTGGGGTCTGGGAGGTGAAGCTGCGGGGGACTCCTATCTGATTTACAGATTAATAGTAGAACGACACTTTGGAGCCCTTTGGCTGCTGGTGTGGCATTCTTGTGGGAAGCTTTTTATGACTTGACGGTGTCTCAACAGGATTTCGGACCGAGGGAAGGGTTTTGGGACAAGAGGAGAAGAAAAGGCTAGTGCCCTAAGCTAAGAAGACGATAGGCCCGTGTGTAATTATTGAAAGCATATCTGATGTCAGTTTTTATTTACACACTGTCATATATACTTCAAGTTCAGCTAAGATCCAATTTGTCTTTTATTGCCATGTGATAGAACGGATAAAGACAAACAAAGAGTAATACAATTGTTACACCCCCCCCCCCCCCCAGCCCATCAATCTAATATCCATTGTAACTCGAATGGAACTTAAAGCGAGTGGCTTTTCCCAAGTCAGTAAGGAAACTGAATCAGTTCTAAATTTGCTGATTTCAGGAAAAGTTGATACGTACTATCATGACTGTTCTGTCTGAGATATGATGGTGGTTTATTGTGCTTCAATTGGTGTCTGCCTCTTTCTCCTGGTGAAAGGAGCAAAGGTTACATGTATTGTTGTGGGGAATACATGTAATACACTCTAAGGTGTTTCTGGTGTTGAATGTCGTATTTTCGGGACATTATAGGCACATTCATCAAGTGTGAATGGGGAATGTTATGAATGTACCGTTCTAAAGACCTCCCCACTCAGGAGGGAATTCTGCCCCACCCTTGCCTCACTCAGGGTCAACAGTCCACACATCTGCCAAGTGTGAAGGAAAATGCTGACGGTACTGTGTAATTTGAATAGTCAAGATGCCGGCATTAATACAATGTATTTAATTAGTACAGTACATTAGCAAACGGAGTACTCTGGACCCGTCACAGCGAAGGACATGTATACTACAGGTCGTTTGGAAGGGTGGTAAAGAACATCACATACACACTGCCTTATATCGACTTATAACAAATGGTCATTCTGTATGGTCAATCAATCAATGTAGCTGTCTCGGTGATTGGCTAACAATATTCAGTGACAGTTGGAACAATAAAGCCTCAGGGCCTAGTGTCCCAAGTTTTTTGATGTTGCATCTCTCTACAGTACAGGAGATAATAAAGATAACATATGGTCATTTTCAAACAAGAATTAATTAAACACAAAACTAATGAAACAGGACACTTTCTCTATAGCCAAAAGTACAGAGCAGCTGCTTCAATTGACCCTTACAGAACTTCTCCCCCCAGGTGACGAGAACTCTAAGATCATAAATACTTTACAATCTACAATCTACCTACAATCAGACTTTATTCCCTACAAGATAAGATTCTACACCCATATTGACCTTACTTAAACTAGTCACTGTCTGTCCTTTATCAATGAACAAAGGAGCTCAGCTTACAGATTACCACTTATAAAATACATACATGTAACTATGTCCTAAATTCTTTCACACAAGCAAAAAGGACTTTCACTAGGATGTAAGTCACCAAACAGCCAAAAGGCCTCTTATTTCTCTAGCATGGATGAAGTCACCAAACAGCTGTGGAGGGACACTCAGGCCGTCAGCATAGGCCATGTATTTCCAACAGTCTAACCTCAGCATGGAGGTGGAGGCGTTGGCGTTGGCGTTGCAGCCGTGGTACTCACTCAGTACCCAGCCTGGAGGGCTAGGGCCAGGCCGGCCACCTGACCTCGTCACCAGGGGAACGAGGGAGTGGCCACTCAGACTACCTGGAGCAGGGATGCTAGCTATCGCTGACAAATAATCACAGCACAGAATTCAAACATTTCATTCAAATGTTTTCGGATAAGAATCTGATGAGAATCTCTTGTCATGAGAATTTCTTCACACTGTCACAAGTGTTTAATTAAGTGGATGTTATCTGTCATAGAAGTCTTACTCAAGGCCTTTCCATTGAAAACTGAAAGTGCAACTGAGTTCCAGTCCACTAATTGACCATGTTTTCACCCAACAAACAACATTCTGGGCTGTGGAGTCCAGCTTCCCAGTCCTCACCTAACAGGGTGGGATACAGGTCAACCAGAGATCCAGGCAAGCTGGGCTGCTGGCCAGACTTCACCCCTGGACCCATGACCAGCAGAGGATCATGGGAGCTGCCCTCCAGCATGGACATCTTGTAGAACTGCCAGTGCTCCAAGACCAGGTCCCCATGGTCAGCTGTGAACATCAGCACAGTGCTGTCCTGCAGTCCTGAGTCCTGAAGGGCTGACATCACCTGACCTGGGCCCAACAGAGACAGGAGGCAAGGATTTGGAGTCTGTAATGGTCAGTACCTGTAAACTCTACTAGGTACCATCAAGTCAATCATTACCATCACAGAGAATGAAAGTGAATTAGATTGTTCAATCAAATTCAAAGCAAAACCAAGCATGGCATCTGTTCCAGCACACATGGCATTATAGAAGGCCTGCATGCTTCTGACATCCTCTGTTGTGAAGTTCCCAGTGCAGTTCTTAGTGTAGGTGGATGTCGGGTGTAGGTTTTTAGGATGTTGTTATGTCCCCAGGTTCTGTGTCCGTATGTCTGTTTGTGGGTTTTGTGTGGGGGGGTTCTTTCTTTTAGGTTTATCATCTTGGGCAAGATGGTTTCTGAAACCAGTTGCAGACTGATTGACTGGAATCCTCTGATTGGGACTCCACTCCGCCCCCCTCATCAGTGGCTACAGCTGTGTTATATCACCTTTAAGCCTCAATGGTTGTCTAGCTAGAGAGCTTGGCTCACTGCTATCTGCTTTGGTTTGTTCTGGTCTGTTTGCTGCTTTCTGAACTTGTATTTGTTTATTTGCTAACCAGTGCTTGGATCTGGTATCATTTGGAACGTTACTCATGTAAGGTATAATGCTCGTCGGATGGTTCACGCCTCCGCATCGTCCATTATCAGGTGATATTGTACACCTCGAAGGGCATTATCCCGCTTATACCATGGTCACTTGCCAACATTTTTTTTTACAAACATTAATTTATGTTTTCAGGCGTTTTGCAATGGTACGCCCCAGTCACAAGATGTGACCATAATTGCACTTGTACATTCCGTGAGGTTAAACTTTTGTTGCTGTATTGTTTTACTTGCAACCCTTGCAGTGGCAAACGATCCTGGGAGGGAATAAAAAAACAAATATAAGAACATCATTCTAACCGGTAAGTAGCATTAGGCAATACTTGCAAATGTTTTAAGGTTAACAAGTACAAAGCTGAATTGCCTGAGTCAGTCCCTTTTGTAGGATATTGGTATACAAAGGGAATATACAAAAAGTGATGTGAAGAGAACCTCCACTTCACTCCTGCTAAGGAGCTGGCCCTCTCCAGCAATCAGGGTGTCCCCATGATGGAAGGACTGGAAGGGGGCATGTCTTCAGACCCTGGTGGCAGCAGCTCGGACACCCAGGCTTATGTACAGGGTATGTTTCAAGTCATCCATGTGACCATGTTCATTCAACAATTATTTATGAATATTGTGGGAGTGAAATGTATTACTGTTCTCTGCAGTGACAGGAAATACAGTGCTGTTGCTGCCACCACCCACTGTCGTCCCACTGTGCCATACAGAGGTAACAGTGAAACTAATAGTCTAACCCTAACCCATACGCCAGTATGTATGCCATATTAGGTTAGTGAATATTGATCAAATGGGACATTTACCTTCTCAGGTGGAGGTCCTAGATGAGGAAACTCTGTCTGCCTGCTCAGAGAACGCTTTGGGGGTACACTTGAGTCTTCTTACCACTTGCAACACAAATGGAGAGTGAACGTGTGGCTGTGATTGAAGTGTCTGTAATGACTTGCTAATGGCGGTGGTCTGAACATGAGACGCAAGTCCTTAAAGTGCTCATTTCAAATATGACTCAATTGATTAAATTGTTATGGTGTTAAACTCAGCAGGAAGAGGAACTTCTTCCTCCCCCTGAGTCTAGGGCCTCCACTTCAAGGCCAAGTCAAAGAGACGGGGTAAGCAATGAACCTTGAAACACAGTAGTCAAATGGACACCTTCAACTTTCTCCAAGTGTGCCTTGCAAAGGGACAATCGTCTTTATTTTTTTCAGGTTGGAGCAGACAATGTGAGGGCCCTCTACAAAAGGACCCTGGAGCTCGATATCCAGTACAAGAGGCTGGATATCGAGCACAAGAGGCTTTTAATGAAGAAAACAAGGCTGGAGATAGAGAAACTGCAATATGAGAAGAAGGTCGTACATGACTGAATGAATGACACTAAACTTACAGTTACACTGACATTCTTCTGTGTTCTTTGGAAAGGGAGAATGCATGAGGAGGATGTATTTAACTCTTTTCTATGTTTTTGGTTTTTTTTTATACCTTTTTGTGGCTTGTCCCAAATATTTATTTTGTGCCTTAGTCTTTTGAGGGGGTTTTCAACATTTCTTTCTTTCAATGTTCTATTTATTGTTTTTGAAAATTGAACTAAAAGTTAAGGGATCCAAATTCAATGAAGTGAAATGATCATTTATTTAACTTGTGAAGTGCATTGCACGGTACCATACACGCTCCTTTTGGTTTGCAATGTTTGAAATGTTTTAAACTCTATATAACTGAAATGCTATGGAACCAAAATAGCCCTACTGAAAAGTCAAGAATGCTGCTAAATGACTAAAATGTAAAGAATAATGGCTTAGCCTGTCTCCCCTTAAACAAAAAACCTGCTGTGTTCTAGCCTCTCACGGCCCTGCCAGGAGGGTAGTCAAGGCTGATGTGGTTTCCCACATCTGGGGGATGTTGGCTGACAGGTGGGGCTCTCTTCTTCTGGAGGCCACATTGTGGAGCACGACCCAGGCTGTCACCGTCTGACCAGCCCAGTCTGGGGCCACTCAGAGGCCACGCAGGCACTTGAAGCTTTTAGGATTCCAAAGGTCATTTCTATCTTGACCCTTGTTCTGTTCAGGGACACATTTAATGTGTGTCGGGGTCAGGATAGGGGGTCATCAAAAAGGGCTGGCAGGCGTACCCTCGGTCCCCTACCAGCAATCCACTGACGAGTCCTGAAGAAGAACATTAACATTAGAATAATCAGTATGACAAAATACAATACAAACTGTTACAATTACCATACCTCGCTCTAGTCTGTGGCACAGTGCAGACTCCCAACAGTCATGGACTAAGCCAGGCCACTTTGCCTCAATGCTGGTCACCAAATACTGATGGTCACAAGTCATCTGCAATATAGTCTTGTGTTCAAATCCATCCACATAACAGCATTAAACTGAGGGAAACATGTAATGTGCATTAGAAGGACTCCTCCTTTATCAGTATGACCAAACATGTGTAGCCTGTCCTTTATGCTTCACCTGATCGTTGATGCTGTGGAATGACCTGCGATCAATGAAGTCGCCTTCATTCTCCCCCAGCGATGCAGCAATGGGGATGTGGGTGCAATCAATGGCACCAATCACCCTCAGGAAGCCTAAGAAATGTGATGAATTTCATATGCAGCAGTGAACATCATGGGGTCTAGATGATTTATAGATGAAGTTTCAATTGAAGTGAATATTTACCTGCTGTTTCATAAAATCCCTCTTTAATTGTCTGCATGGGCAGGTGCCCTGGGAACACAACAAATGTGTTCAAGTGTGCAGTTAAAGCAAGCACCACTTTGCGAATTCCTCGGCAATTGCTGGCTGTGGACCTTTCCCTCCAAGACAGGATTTGGTTTGGTTTGAACTTTGCTTTGGTGTTTTCTGCTTAATAAATGCTCAGCCTGGGCTGCAGCTGTCCCTGGTTGTGCTGCTCTTGGGTCATACGAGGTCAAAGCCCAAGTGAGTTCCCTGGTTACATTTACATTTAGTCATTTAACAGACGCTCTTATCCAGAGCGACTTACAGTAAGTACAGGGACATTTCCCCCGAGGCAAGTAGGGTAAAGTGCCTTGCCCAAGGACACAACATCATTTGACACAGCGGGGAATCAATCCGGTAACCTTCTGAGTACTAGCCCGACTCCCTCACCGCTCAGCCATCTGACTCCATTGGTTACCACAATATGGACACAGATACACGATGTGCTGGCAAACTTTCTTTCAGTGGTGTGAAGGACAAAACATTTACCCGGTCTTGTGCCGGGTAGAAACGTTTTTTAATGTTTTTCATAAAAACAGTTTGACAAGAGACCATCACTGATACTGTAAGGTATATGGAGCAGTCGTCTGGGCTTGTCATGAAGGTTTTGCTAGAAGGACTCTGGTACATGTAGATTCAGACCCCATCAGAGAGCATCTGCATCCAGGTGGGACCTGTCCATGGAGCTGGAGACTCTATGGAAGCCTCCGTTTGAGCCCATTGACAGCAAACCCCTGTGCTTTGTTTCTCTCAAGACAAGCTCACTCCTCACTCTGACTACGGCTAAGAGAGGGAGTGACTCGTGCACCTTGTCCACCCATGCGGATTGTGTGATCATCTCAGGTGACCAGATGAGTGGCGTTGCACCCTAACCCCAAGGTCATCAGTGGGATGTTCAGGGCACAGAGCTGTGAGCTGAGATCCTTCTTCCTCCCTCCACACAGCAGAGACCAAGAACATTACATTACATTACATTAAATTTACATTTATTCATTTAGCAGACGCTTTTATCCAAAGCGACTTCCAAGAGAGAGCTTTACAAAGTGCATAGGTCACTGATAATAACAACAAGATAGCCCCACAGCATTGCGGGTAGTCAAAAACAAGAAGTACATATTGTGAACAACCAAAAAATAGTGCTTAAGGGAAGAAACCACAAGAGCATGTAGTTAAACAAGTTAAATTACACAACATTAATCTCTAAGTGCAGGTGTACCTGTAGAACAGCGTTTGCACTGCTCATGTTCAGTAGGCTCTCTCATGCTACTTGATATGCATTGCATCTATCAGCTCTTTCCCCCCAGTTGTTGAGAAGCTATGGTGGATGAAGAACTGGGATGCCTTTGTCTACACAAAGACACCACTGGCTCTGGGGCGCTATCAGTATCAGTGTAAGTCAATGGGATGTCCCGTTCCTCCTGGCATTCCGGCTCATTCCACCTACCGAAGTGGCCATTGTGAAATAAATTTGGGGCCTATGTACAATTCATGTATTTTAGGAGAAGTTGGATAAGAAGCTTGATACAATGTGTGTTGATTCAACTCATTTGGTAGAGATGCCACCTGTAGTTTTATAACACCTAAGTAGGAGACATGAACTCTGGGTGACCTGAAAGAGTTCTTGTCACCTGGGGGGGAAGAGACAGTTGGTCTGAAGAAAATGTGGATTCAACTGTATTGTTCTAAGGATTTAACCAATGAAAGAAGAGATTTGGTATAGCTTCATGTCTGTAGGATGGACCAATGACTTTTGAGAACTGTCGTATCTATAAAATGGTCTGTTGAAGAATGATCTGAGGGGGTTCAGGGCCATCAGCTGAGTAGTGCTGGTGGGCTGGATTCTCCCGGTTCCATTCTGGAATGCTAGATGGAGCTGTATGGAATTGTCTTTGTGTTATTGTCTTATGTTTGTGTGCTGATGATGTTATGTTGGTAACGTTATTATGTTTAGACCTATGTCAAATAAACATTAACTCTATACTTCACTCGACTTCAGCTTGAACAAATGAATCTCTCAAAAACTTCCACAACACCATCCTCCGTGGCGTGGGAGTGGAGGGGATCTGTGAGGCAGAGTCTGGGTGGTCCCCCTCACCCTTTATACCAGACTGTCTGATGGATGTGTCCTCTTCCTCCTTTGGTCCCTCTGTCCTCAGCACAGCTGGTGGAGCGGGTGTGTCACCTCGGGCTGGCCCCTTATGGTGACTCCTCTTCAGATCCTATCAGGTGTTTCTGTTTGTGCTCTCCCCAGGGAAGAGCCCTCTTACCTGTGGAACTCCACTCTGCAGCTACGTTGTTGACGAGTGAGTATAAAAAAAGGGGGCGGGGCACAGTGCCGTCTTGGAAGTGGCAGGGGACGTCCCAGACATTGTTCACGTGTCTCGTCTCTTCACAGGCCAAGGACGGCTTGGTGCCCTCAGGAATATGCACCTCTCCTCTCATTCTAGGAGAGGGGAACTCGGGTGTGGTTTTACCAAGAGGAAGAGCGTCTTGATGAAGTCGTCTCACCCAACTGTCAGCAGAGGCAGATTCATCTCTTGGTTTGGCTCCAGCTGGGAAGGGTTCAGGATACTGTGTTAAAGTGAGGCTGGCTTCCCAACAGTCCCGGCCTCTGGCCCCAGCTTAGGGAGACATGACATGACAGACGGTCTTGGTAGATTTCAGTGTCAGCAGAAGCTGAAAGAAGCTTCAGTGCATTCAGGAGGTTGAATAAGTGGCTCAGATGTGTGGATTCTACCTAAATATTTGACTTATCTCTGCTGGCCTCAACCTCTCCTGCAGGGGGCTGACTTTCTGACTGCTGCCTCCAGCCAGCCTCAGAAGAAGGAGAACATAGTTAATATGTAACTACTTCTGATTACCTTAATGAACTCTGCCCTTAAAGGAGTGGAGAGAGAGAGGGAGTCTGAAGGAGAGTTTCAGGTGAATTATTCCAGACTGCCTATGCACTATGTTGTAATAGTGTTTTATAAATGCTGTGAGGTTCTAAAGAAAGAGACCATGTCCTGTTTCTTGCCCACAAACACTGCAGACCCACAGGTTGCCACAACCCACATGTACAAACACATACATAAACACCCACTCACATAGAAAGACATATGTAAACATACACGCACACACAACCTGACACGTAAAATATATAATTGTCTCAAACTTCCCTTGACCAATAACCTCTGATCTTGATAACATGATAAGGTAAATGTTTCTCCTGAATTTGCTCCTTCTAGAACTTCCTCAGTAGAACTGTGCTGCTCTCTGCTGGCCTCAACCCCTCCTGCAGGGGGCTGACTTTCTGACTGCTGCCTCCAGCCAGCCTCAGAAGAAGGGAAATGTCTGCATGTGTGAAGAGTAACTTTGGTGTTTCATCTGCAGTTCCTCATCTGACCTCTAGGGATGGAGGAGGGGTTATACACACCTGTTCCCCACCCAGGTTAAAGTGCAAGTGTTTCTACAGTACAGCTGACACATTAAGAAAATACGTTTAGATCATATGTACAACCATGGAAAGGTATGAATTACAGGTAGCTAGAGATTTATATTAAACATCTGTCTGATAAAGTATTGGAATTCAAGTTCAGAAAAGGTAAGAAAATATCTCGATGTGTTCATGTCCATATTGAGGAAACAGCAGCAAAAACATGTTTCTGTGTGACTCAAAGGTCAGAAGAATAAAGTCCTTGTGGTTTGCCACGTCAAATGGAACAATAATGAAACTGTCATGTTTTGTGATGTTTTAGCATGATCAAGTTGTGTAACTGTCTCTATACAGGAAGGACACATGGCAGAGGCCGGACAACACAGTAAGTGGACACAAGTAGTCATTGTTTGCACTGAAACATTAAGTCTAAATGTACAAACATGTACAAATATGTTCACAATCTGACATCCCTCTGGTCATTAAATGAAAACATTTCATAATAAATGAACATGCAGTATCCAAATATTATGTTTCTTTGCATGCTATCATTCTGCTGTGTTGTGTGTAACCCTCTCTACAACCATCCATGCAACTGTGTTGTATATAACCTCTCCATACTGGTTACATTATCATCCATGCTGCTGTGTTGTATATAACCTCTCCATACTGGTTACATTATCAACCATGCTGCTGTGTTGTATATAACCTCTCCATACTGGTTACATTATCATCCATGCTGTCCTTCATGTTTGCTAGTGATGTGAGTTTAGATTCTTCCTCCATGTCTCTCTAGGTTGAGTGTGTATAGAGCATTTAGAGTCTGTGTGTGATTGTTACTTCATAGATGCAGACTGGATACTTGTCCTGAACCTGCAGAGATGTCAGTACTGTTTCTCTTCTCCCCAACAGATGAGTTTAAACTCAGGGTACCAGAGAGGCTTGTGGTGGCTGATGAGGGAGAGGATGTTACCCTCTCATGTCACCTCTCTCCTGAGACCAGCGCTGCTGCCATGACGATCAGGTGGTTTAATAAGACAGAGTGTATTTACCTGTATAAGAATGGCCAGGTGATAGAGGGGAGGGGCTATGAGGGCAGAGTGAGTCTGGTCACCCAGGTGCTGAAGAGAGGCAACTTGTCTCTGAGGCTGAGAGACTACAAGCATGAGTCAGATGAAGGAGTGTACATCTGTCAGGTCACCTCTGGAGGACAGAAGGAGGAGGATACTGTGGGTCTATGGAACAGACGTAAGTGTTCTACAGCTACAGAACATGATTATGAACATCTCTACATGAACTATGACAACACAGTCTCTCTGTCTGTACAGATACAATTATACTTTCACATGTAAGTCTGAGTTAGAGCATTAGAGGTGTTCTGACTTAGCTGGTTATGCTGCCCAATTCTAACCCCTCTATACTTTAAGCTTGTAGACATGTACAGTATTGGAAGAGACAGGCTCACATCACTTAGTAGTGATGCACATTAGTGAAGAATATGATGAACAAACAATGCACTCAAATGCATATGACATCACTTAATATTATTACTTGATTTTGTGAAAGATGATTATTCTGAGATGTTATATTCTCTCAGTAAAACATTCAATGCTGTAGTCTATATGTGGAGATGAAGAACAGTCATCCTCTTCATGAAAGAGCCTGAACACAGAACACAGGAGCTCCATAGATTACACTGATGGATGTTGATATAGGACTACTGACATAGAGCAGCGGTAGCTGTCGGAGAAATTTAGAATGGAACATTATATCCTGAAAATACTGGTGCTAGCATTCCTTGCCAGCAGAGAACCCTCTCCCCACATGACCTATAGATGACACTAGGCTTACGTAAACAACCTGACCTAGGCTGACCATTATCATACTAGAGGTGCAATAAATGTGTTTAACCTTATCTGTGTTGAGTGACTCATATGGTCAAGCTTAGGATCAGAGAACTCTGTAAGTTTCCACGTGCATGCGCACTCTGTCTCTGGGATCGATCATATTGACAGCTGACATGCTGAGGAGGAGACTTCTCACCAATACATGGTCTTAAGTGAAGACTGGGGAGCTAGACAAACTTTGTGTTGAGACTTTGTCTCCTGCTGGCAAGCATTAAACTATTGTACTGTCTTTGAATCCAACGACTCTGTGCATGACTTGATAAAGAAATGATCTTAAATCAGTATCTCATAGAGCAGCATTTTATCCTTGCTCTTCGTTCATCTGCTTATGATAATAATGATGTATTAATATCATAGGCTCGTTAACGTTATTTCTGTTGACTAACAAATTTGTAAATAATGTGTTGGTACTATTTTGTAATATGATTGGTGTTTTAATGATCTTTTTCATTTATTTTTAAACAGGGTACTGGGGTGAGTAATTTCTAACTGCTACATTATAACAACACTAAGTAAAAAAAATACCTCCATCTGTTAAATAGTAAACATTACACTAAAGTATGTTAGTGTTGTCAAAAGTTCAGAGTGAACCCAATTTCACAACACAGACATGGGAGATGAGGTCTAGAAAGGTTTCTTGTAGATGATGGTAGGAGTTGAGGAGTGATGGTGAATTTTGTGGACAGGCTGGGAGCAGAAGTCAGTTACTTTGGAGGATGTTTTGAGGGTCGTTGCAGAGCAAGGTAAAGCCATTAGTGAGTTAACACAGGCTGTAAAGAATCTCGTTACTCCAGAGGTAGGCACTAGTAGAAGGACTAGCTGTAACCTGCAGACACAACCACAATTCACAGAGGAAGGCAAACCCATATGTTTCAGTGTCAGTCAGAGGGACGTATCACTAGGTATTGCCCCACAAGGGAAATGTAACCTGAAAAGATAGCACTGTATCTGGTGTGCAGGGAAACGACACCCCCGGTTGTGTTGAGTCGAGCAGTTCGGGGGTGCACCTCAGACTCATCTACAGTCAGCCCATCTCATGACCAGTTATTAGAGCGTACTGTGGGAACATGTCCTGTAGTGGAGATCAAGATTGGGGGGGTTGTAGCGTCTTGTCTATTGGATAGAGGCAGTCAAGTAAGCAGTATTTCAGAAGGGTTCTTTCTGAAACATTTGGGCAGGGAGGATGGAGATATGCTCTCTACAGCTGGTTGGCTCAAGTTAACAGCAGCCAACAGTTTAGACATACCCTATCTGGGGTGTCTAGAGTTAGTGGTGGAGACAATGGGCATGACAGTTCCAGACTGGGGGTTCTTGGTGGTGAAAGATCCTCAGAGTCTCCAGATGTCAGTGCCTGGAATTATAGATATAAACATTAACAACAGGTGCCGACAGTTAGTACATGCTGAATTTGAGACTACGTGGATGGTGGAAGTGTGGATGGAGAGGTGCGTGTGAGCGTAGGAGATGAAGCTGCTGATGGAAAGGAGGTGGAATGAGGGGAAGGTGGTGAGCAGTGTGGAAGGACTTGAAGCACTTCCAGGCTGTCCAATAGGTGGAGAGTGTACGGGGGGACAGACCTTGGAGGATGGCATCTTGGGTGTGGAGGTGAAGGTCGTGGAGGGGTGCCGTCATGGGAAGGTTGTACAGGAAAACGGAGGGACCGGAGTGGGAAGGGGGTCCTTCTCTGGGGCCAAGCGTCTGAATGTGTGGAGGGAGAGACGGGAGAGGGAGTCAGCAATGGTGTTGTGGTGACCGGGGATGTGAGCGGCTCTGATGATGAACTGATGTGTGACTGAAAGCCAAGTGAGGCAGAGGATGAAGGGCATGGCGGTGATGGAGTCTGATCAGCCTTTATTGATCCAGGAGACGACGGCAGTGTTATCGGAGTAGATGAGGATGGATTGGCTTGACCATTCATGGCCCCAGAGGAGGGCGGCGATGATGATGGGGTAGACCTGGTAAAGATGAGGGGGTCAGTGAGAGAGAAGGGCAGGAAGGGAACTTGGAAGGCCATGGGGAAGAGAACCAGCAGCTGTTTGTCACGAACCCGGCTCAGTGGTTGCGACCGAACAAAGGGGAACACATGCGAGAGGACTATCTGCTCTGGTCATTTATCAAAGAATACTAATGTAAAATAACCAAAGGTGAAGTATGTAAGTCAGTAAATCAGTGTGTTTGAGAGACTCATGATAGTGAGCAGTGTTGAAAGGTGTAGTAACAAAAGTCAAAAGGTTGCCACAACGCAAAACAAAAACGTGCTGCTGACAAAAGGAAGGATCTCCTCTCTCTCCCGACGTCCTCTTAAAGGAGAAGAGCCCACCGGGCCAGGTGGAGCCACTTAACGGCTGAGGAGGACGAGGCCGTCACACCTTTTAGTAGCAGAAACCAAAGGAGGGGGAATCATCCTCTCCTTCTGCAGCAGGATGGGGCGACCCCGGTGGTCGGTGACCGCAGGGCCGGACAGGAGGGGCTGCTGGTGATAGGAGGGGCAGGGGGGCGGGAGGAGGTGAAAACGGTTGGGCAGGGGGCCGGGGGCCAGGCTCAGGGGCCAGGCGGGCCGCGACCGTGCACTCCAGGGACGGGTGGGAAGGAGCGCCACACAGGGAGCAGGGCAGGGCGGACCGGGCAGCCAAAACACCACACTAGATTTCATTGTCCAGCGAGCCCCAGTAGGTGGCCTCATTGAATTGCTGGAGCCGCCCCGCGGCCTCGAAGGAGAACCGGACGTGATGCGTGTAAAACCTGGAGCCCCTGAACCGTAGTGGAGCTGCAGGATGAGGGAGAGATAGTCATCCAGCTCCGCCCGGCGCCCTGGAAAGGAGGAACAGACGACGTCCTGGAACAGGGAGATCGTAGAAGGCAAAGTTACAGGGGCGCAGCCCGGAGGAGGCGGGGCCAGACCAGAGCAAGCAGAGGCAGGACAGAGAGCCGGTGGACAGCCCATGGAGGCGATGAACGCCACGGACAGGGCAGGAAGGTCGGCGAGGGCAGGAGCTGAAGCCAGGGCAGGAGGAGCAGGGAGGGAGGGAGTCAGGGGAACGGGGGGGGGGGAGGCGAGGCAAGAGGCAGGAACCCACCAGGCGCTGCCCAGCGTCCGGCAGCGGGAAAGGCTGGGCGGAAGTGGGAGCGGGGAGGCGTGCCGGCCCCCAGAGTCCCCGAAGCAGAGGTGGAAGAGTCGAGCCTTCGGATCCGATTGGGAAAACCGGATCTCCCAAACTCGGAGGAGGCGCTGCAGGCCGGCAACGGTCTAGTCGGACAGCTACGCTGATAGGTCGGTGGCGTGGGACCGCAGGAGCGGGCGGGGCTAGGAGATGAAGAGCAACGCGAAGAGCCGGAGGAGGAAGGGAAGCGGGGCCGCAGGAGCCGAGGCTGGGGAGGCCGAGGAGAGGGGGAGGAGGAGCAGCCAGAGCCAGCCGCCGAGCCCGGGAACAGGAAGTGGAGCCGTGGGACCCAGGGAGGAGGAGGAGCCCGGAGCAGCACCACACGGGGAGCGACCGGGGGTGTCGGGGACGCAGCCAGAACGCCGGGGACGGGACCGCCTTTCCAGCCGGGAGGGGAACTCGTCATCCGACGGGAACAGGTCCAGAACGTCCATTCTTCCGTAGACGTCAGGGCTGGGAGGAGATCTGTGGGAGCCAGGAGACGAGGAGAAGAGCCGACAAGTTGAAACAGCAACGGGAGCAGCAGACACACAAACACACAGCAGAGAAGACAGAGAGGCAACGAGATGCACGCCAAACAATAACATGCTAGCACAAGGACCAGAGGAACGGAAGAGACTTCATGCAGAACTCATAATTGAAAACAGGGAGTTGGGTTTAGTCACATTCCTCCGTGCTTTAACTGGAATGATGCGTATCAGTTGATTGGAGTGAGGGAGGAGATCTTCCTCCTGAACTTCAGTTAATCTAACTCCATTAAAACATACTATCATGTTCTCATCAGTTTAGAGGGAACTTTAATGTAGCTGTAGTTTGATGGACAGAGTATAAGAATGGCCAGGTGATAGAGGGGGAGGGGCTATGAGGGCAGAGTGAGTTTGGTCACCCAGGAGCTGGAGAGAGGCAACTTGTCTCTGAGGCTGAGAGACTACAGGAGGTCAGATAGAGGAGGGGACATTTGTCAGGTCATCTATGTGTGGGTTTATAATCCAGGGAGGGTCATTGTTCTGCAGCTAGAGAACATGATTATGAACATCTCTTCATTAATTACGACACAGTCTCTGTGCATGTACAAATACAATTATACTTTCAAATGTAAGTAGGAGTTGGAGCATAAGTGGTGGTTAGCTGGTTATGCTGCCCATTCTAACCACTCCATACTCTGAGCTTGTACATATCTATAGTGTTTGATTACAGACTCACTTCACTTAGCAGTGGTTTATAGTGAAGAACATATTGAAAAAACATGCAACATGCACAGCGCTATAGATTACACGGATGTATGTTGATGTAGGACCATTAACATACAGCAGCTGCATCTCATAGAGCATCCTTGATTTAAAAAAATCTGGTTAGTGACACTACCATGTTATTCATCATCAATGTTTAAGATGAACTCACACACTATACTGATATGTTCTGTTTTAATGATGTTTAACTTTCTGTTTTATGTCCTTCTACACAACTTCAATAGGGGGTAAGTAATTTCATTGTTTTTCAATTTCACTGTTTCATGATGTACAACATCATGGGTTGAGAATGTACCAATATATTTCAGACTTTGAAGGAAACACTGCTATTGTTTTCTTTTACATTTCATTGGTGCCATTAGGTGCGTTGGACTTCATGCAGCGCTGGCAGCGCCTGCAGCCGCCTGCAGCCCAGCTGCCTTGAAGCAGCCAATGGCATTCTCAGCTTCAAGGCAGCCGGCTGCTGCATGAAGTCAAACGCACCTGTTATTTAAATATCTGAAAACCCTCCCTTCACGGTCAAACCTGTGAGCAGAGATACACTCACAGTATTATTTACATTTACGTTTAGTCATTTAGCAGACGCTCTTCAACCTTGACGCACTTGAACCTGCTCCCAGGTACAAAACCACATAGAGAAGGACTCTAATAAGGAGAGGATGAAGACAATGTGTTATAAACTCTCACATTTAAGATATTTGTCTAAAAAAGAATGCATTTAGGATAAGCTCTAACATAGATTAAAACCTACTATCATGTTCTGATCAGTTTAGAGGGAACTTTGATCAAGCTGTAGTTTGATGGACAGAATGTATTAACCTGTATAAGAATGGCCAGGTGATAGAGGGGAGGGGCTATGAGGGCAGAGTGAGTCTGGTCACACAGGAGCTGGAGAGAGGCAACTTGTCTCTGAGGCTGAGAGACTACAGGAGGTCAGATAGAGGAGGGGACATCTGTCAGGTCATCTATGTGTGGGTTTATGATCCAGGGAAGGTCTTTTTTCTGAAAGTAAAGAACATAATTGTGAACATCTCTACGTTAACTATGACGACACAGTCTCTCTGCATGTACAAATACAATTATACTTTAACATTTAGTAGGAGTTAGAGCATTCAATGTTTTTTAAGTCTCATCTTGTTATGCTGCCTATTCTAGCCACTCTGTACTCTCAGCTTGTTTAAATCCACAGTGTTTGAACAGACAGGCTCACACCACTTAGCAGTGATACATATTAGTGAAGAAGATGTTGAACTAACAGGACACTCCATAGCTTACACTGATGTCACAACCATGCTAGTGGGAGGTGACTAAGAGTCAGACAAGTTGTGGGAATGAGGGTGTCAAATGTACTTATTAAACTAAAGTAACTTAAACACCTATGTTTAGTGTGGTAATCAGGGGAATCACTACTGTATGGAGTGGATTTGTGAATGTTTGCATGTGTAGGGTGGTGTAAGGTGTGAATCAGGATTAAGGGTTGCCACAAACAATGATCAATGTTGTGATCAAGGAGAGAGATCTCCTGGAGAGGTCCAGCTTATATAGGTGCAGCACAGATGTTCCCCATCAGTGATCATGGCTCCTCCCCCTGCCTGCCATCCTGCAACTGAAACAAACACACAGAAACAGCAGACAGGGAGAGGAGACCGTAACACTGATACATGTTGATGCTGATGACTGTTAACATAGAGCAGCTGCATATCATAGAGCAGCATTATATCCTTACTCTCTGTCCATCTGGTTACTGACATCATCATGTTATTCATCATCATTGATTAACAACAACACACACTGATACATTACTGATATGTTCTGTTGTGATGATGTTTTAACTTTTTATTCTCTATCCTTCAACACAGCTGCACGTGGTGAGTACATTTCCTTGTTTCATGTCATATAACATCATGTTTGTTTTAGACTTCAAAGATGACACTGCTACTGTTTTCTTTTATATTTCATGGTGCCATTGTTTAAATCCCCCCCAAACATGTAGTTTTAGTTAGTCAAGGTACAGAGTTCTCAGTTGAAAAGGTAAAGACTGTGTTCTTCACAAGGAGGAAGGTAGGGGAGGAGGTCTGCATGATGTTGTATGGGAATGGTTTGGAAAAGGAGCAGACAATCAGGTTTCTGGAGTCTAAGAGGTTGTCACGTGCCAGAAGGTGATCAGTGATGTGTGTTTCCAGTAAGGTGTGGACAGAGGACCCACCAGGGCCTCCATGAAGATGTATGTGGTTCTGGTTAGAGCAGGAATATATTATGGGTGCAGCAGCTATGTTGCAGCAGCTATGTTGCAGCAGCTATGTTGCAGCAGCTGTGTTGCAGCAGCTGTGTTGCAGCAGCTATGTTGCAGCAGTTATGCAGGAAGGAAGGCACGGAGGGAGGGGCGCAGCCCGGAGGGGGCAGGGCCAGGCCAAGCAGGGGCAGGGTCATGCGCAGGGCAGAAGGGCGGCGGAGAGCCCATGGAGGAGACGAACACCACAAACAGGGCAGGAAGGCCGGCGAGGACGATAGCCAGATCCGGGGCAGGGAAACGGGGGTGGGTGCGAAAGAGGCAGGAACCCGCCAGGTGCGGCCCAGTGCCCGGCAGCAGGAGAGGCAGGGCAGGAGCAGGAGGCGGAGGCAGGAGCGGGCAGGGTGCCGATGAGAAGGGCAGCAGCCAGAGCGGGCGGGAAGTCCGGAGCGGAGCGTGCCAGCAGGAAGCAGCCCAGAGGGAGGGAGACACGGGGGAAGGCCTGGAAGCAGAGGGGGCCACGGGGCGGACAGGGGGAGGGGCCGGGGCCAGCGTGAAGGTAGGGACGAGGAGCAGAATCCGGGGCCAGCACAGACGGACGCCGAGCCCCAGAGCGATCTCAGGTAGAAGGCCCGGGGGGCGGAGACTGTGGGGGACGGCCAGGCCGACGCACGGGACCGGAGGGCGGAGCCCTCTATGCAAACTGTATGGGGTCAAGAAAAGCTGCACTACGTCTTCACACCCAACTGGAAATGCCCAGTGTGAAAGGTTCAACAGAACCCTACATGAGCTGCTACGCACCCTCCCTCCAGACAAGAAACACAGATGGCCAGAACATTTGCCTGAGTTGGTACATGCGTACAATATGACACCACACGCAAAAAGCTGGATATTCTCCACATTTTCTGTTGTTGAGCCGTATCTCCCCTTGGATGCTCTGTTGGAGCATCTAACCCATTGAGAAAGGCCAGAACGTGTATCTCGTATCTCAAGAACAGACCAATGAGAAGAAATAAGATCCAAGATGCTTGGGTGTCAACTCCTGAGGTAGTGATTGAGATACAGGGTCCAACATATACAGTGGAACCTGTAGATGGAGGACCTGTCCTGAACGTAAACAGAGTGGATATTAGACCTTGTGGGAGTCTCCCTGTCCATACTCCATGGAGGAGAAGCAAAGGCTCTGTTTCAGTGTCAGTAACATCACAGGATTCAGAGTCAGATGTTGAGGATTCAGAAGATTGAGTGTTGTTGGAGGAGATTACTCCTAGGCCCAGTCAAACCTCAGACAATGAAACAGTAGCAGTTCTTATTGGTGAAGTTCCAGTGTCATTGTAACTGAATATGATCCTGACGATCTTGAGCCTGAACCAGTGGATGAACCGAGTCCAAGGCCTGTCCCTGCTCCCTACAGGACAACCAGGCGACATGCAGGGCAACATTCAAATTCCTATCATGAGCCTGGGTCTGCTTTGGATGCTGTGTCAATTAGTCCAGCGGCAGTTTGTCAAATACTAGCCAGTTTAGGGACAGTTTTCTTTTGAGAGGTTTTGAAGGAGATGAAGAACTCTCTTTCAGTCACTGAGGACAGTAACTTAATGAGGGGAGTGTTACCAGGTGGATCTGGGGAAGTAGTTAGAGAAAGCGGGTAATGCTGTTGTCTCTTTTAAATGAGTCAGAGAGGCAGTGACGTAAGTTCCTAGCAAGAAATTAGATGGGCAAGTCCCTGAATGCGGCACGGTAGGCGTCGTTGTGCGTTGTTGTGCTGAAGGAATATAACCGTGAGCAAAATTTTGGATTTGCCTGGTGTCGTGTTCGAAATTGAACCATTGAAGTGCCACTACTGTATTTTGATCTGTGATCTGTTGGGTTACTGTTCTTTTTAAGAGTTTACTAACACACCACTGATTGAATAATGGTCTGCTTTTATTGAAGTAGGGCTGGTAGCAGAGCCAAGCCTGATTAGTGGAGGAGGCTGGTAGCAGAGACAAGCCTGATGCAGGTTGGTGGAGGCTGTGGAAGAAATTGGGATTCCCTGTGTGCTTACATTATTCACTTATAAATGGAACTATTCATTGGATACTAGTTGGTACGTTCTCATGTAAGCTTGCTATTAATAAGAGTAGATTGTGTCTATGTGTCAGGGTTAATAGATGTTCGGGGTCAGGAGAAAGTACTGGGTAAACGTTCCTTGTCATGATTACAAGGAGAGCTCCACCAATGAACTCTCTAGTCTTAGAGTTGTCATGTGTTGGGAGCAGTGAATCTCTTTCTCTGAGACGGTTGTAACATCATTACTGCCTGACTGTCACTATCTATGTTTACATTCTTGTGCCCTATGAAAGATGGTCCTCCGGCCGTCAGAGCGCAGAGAGAGACATGATTGAGACCTAAACCTGGTGTTGTGTTGTCATTTATTGTATTTATTGAGGTCTGGTTTTGTCTCCCAATCTGCAGATAAATACTTTTTAAAATCCAGAACTCAACTGAACTTAATCACTCTGTTTATGAAGAGACGGACAAAACACTTTTTTCATCAAGGCTGGAAGCAGAGCCGAGCCTGGGGTCCTAAGAGGGACAGTCGGCATTTTCCTCTATGTGTTTGGCGCCATCTGCTGGCATAAAAAAGGTGTTGCAATTGTGTTTGTGCCATTCGTTCCGTGTACTTGGTAGGGGCGGCCGGCAGGGGAGGGGGGTGTAAGGGAAAAACTGGTTTGGGGCGCCAAATGTGTTAGGACCGCCACTGGTCACGACTGACGGCCAGGAGGAACATGGCCTCTAGGGTGGAATCGGTGGAAGGGGAGGAGTAGCCAGTGTGCAGTGTGTGTATGCAGGCGGCTAGCAGGTCGGCAGTGAGGGGGAGCCGTGCGGAAGGAGAGCGGGGATCTAGGCGCTTAAGGCCTTTCATAAGGAGGGAGGTCTGACTGTGGGAGATGGCTGTGCAGGGGGAACCGGAGAGCAACTTGCAAAAGAAGTTGATGCCACTCAGGTCCACGTGGATGGTGGAAGTGTGGATGGAGAGGTGCGTGTGAGCGTAGGAGATGAAGCTGCTGATGGAAAGGAGGTGGAATGAGGGGAAGGTGGTGAGCAGTGTGGAAGGACTTGAAGCACTTCCAGGCTGTCCAGTAGGTGGAGAGTGTACGGGGGGACAGACCTTGGAGGATGGCATCTTGGGTGTGGAGGTGAAGGTCGTGGAGGGGTGCCGTCATGAGAAGGTTGTACAGGAAAACGGAGGGAATGCAGTGGGAAGGGGGTCCTTCTCTGGGGCCAAGCGTCTGAATGTGTGGAGGGAGAGACGGGAGAGGAAGTCAGCAAAGGTGTTGTTGTGACCGGGGATGTGAGCGGCTCTGATGATGAACTGATGTGTGACTGAAAGACAAGTGAGGCGGAGGATGAAGGGCATGGCGGTGATGGAGTCTGATCGGCCTTTATTGATCCAGGAGACGACGGCAGTGTTATCGGAGTGGATGAGGATGGATTGGCTTGACCATTCATGGCCCCAGAGGAGGGCGGCGATGATGATGATGGGGTAGACCTGGTGAAGATGAGGGGGTCAGTGAGGGAGAAGGGCAGGAAGGGAACTTGGAAGGCCATGGGGAAGAGAACCAGCACCCGTTGTAGTAGCAGCTGAAACCAGAGGAGGTAGAATCATCCGCCCCTTCTGCAGCAGGATGGGGCGGCCTTGGCGGTCGGTGCCTGCAGGGCCTGACAGGAGGGGCTGTGGGGTGATGGGGTGGGGAGGGGCATGGGGGCGGGAGGAGGTGAAAGAGGTCGAGCGGGGGGCCGGGGGCTGGGGGCCAGGCTCAGGGGCCGGGCGGGCCGCGACCGTGCACTCCAGGGACGGGTGGGAAGGAGCACCACACAGGGAGCAGGGCAGGGCGGACCAGGCAGCCAAAACACCACAATAGATTTCATTGTCCAGCGAGCCCCAGTAGGTGGCCTCATTGAATTGCTGGAGCCGCCCTGCGGCCTCGGAGGAGAACCGGACGTGATGCGTGTAAAACCTGGAGCCCCCGAACCGTAGTGGAGCTGCAGGATGAGGGAGAGATAGTCGTCCAGCTCCGTCCGGCGCCCTGGAAAGGAGGAACAGACGACGTCCTGGAACAGGGAGAACGTGGAAGAGAACTCTGCTGCCGTGAGCTCCCGTCACCGGGCGGGTTCAGGGTGGAGGAGCAGGACGGGGCCACTGGACCTGACGATGGAGCGGGGGGCAGAGACCTGGGAGGGGAGGAGAAGGTCAGCCAGGTCCACGTAATCACCCTGGAGGATGGCTGGCTGGAGGGAAGGAGACACGGGGGAAGGTCTGGAGGCAGAGGGGGCCGCAGGGTGGGCAGGGTCAGGCCTCGTGTTCAGCGTCAAGGTGGAGGCAGGGAGGGGCAGGGTCCTGACGAGAAGAGTACCAGCCGGGGCGGGCATTATGTCTGGAGTGGAGACACCTGCAGGAGGGAAGGCACAGGGCAAGGTTAGAGGGGCGCAGCCTGGAGGAGGCAGGGCCAGACCAGAGCAAGCAGGGGCAGGGCCAGGCGCAGGGCATTGAGCTGGCGGAGAGCCCATGGAGGCGATGAACGCTGCGGACAGAGCAGGAAGGTCAGGGAGGGCAGACGTCAGGGCCGGGAGGCGATCTGCAGGAGCCAGGAGAAGAGGCAAAGAGCAAAGATATAGATTACACGGATATACGTCCATGTAGGACCATTAACATACAGCAGCTGCATCTCATAGAGCATCCTTGCTTTCCAAAAATCTGGTTACTGACACTAACATGTTATTCATCATCAATGTTTAAGATGAACTCACACTGTTTACTGATGTGTTCTGTTTTAATGATGTTCTTTCTATTTCATATCCTTCTACACAACTTCAGAATATGGTGAGTAATTTCATATATCTGTTTCATGACATACAACATCATGGGTTAAGAATGTACCAATATATTTCAGACTTCAAAGATGACACTGCTATTGTTTTTTTTAAAGTTTCATGGGACCATTATTTCAATATCTGAAAACTTTCCCTTCATGGTCAAACCTGTGAACAGAGATACACTCACAGTATTATTCTGATGTATCCCATAATAAGCTGTGCTGCTAAGCTGCACTTGAACCTGCTCCCTGGTACAACACCACATAGAGAAGGACCTTAATAAGGAGAGGATGAATACAATGTGTTATAAACTCTCACATTTAAGATATGTTGGCAAAGAAAGTATGCATCTAGGCTGTCCTCTAACATGTATTAAAACATACTATCATGTTCTGATCAGTTTAGAGGGAACTTTGATCTAGCTGTAGTTTGATGGACAGAGTGTATTAACCTGTATAAGAATGGCCAGGTGATAGAGGGGAGGGGCTATAAGGGCAGAGTGAGTCTGGTCACCCAGGAGCTGGAGAGAGGCAACTTGTCTCTGAGGCTGAGAGACTACAGGAGGTCAGATAGAGGAGGGGACATTTGTCAAGTCATCTACAAGTGGGTTTGTGGACGATCTTGAGCCTGAACCAGTGGATGAACCGAGTCCAAGGCCTGTCCCTGCTCCCTACAGGAGAACCAGGCGACATGCAGGGCAACATTCAAATCCTTATCATGAGCCTGGGTCTGCTTTGGATGCTGTGTCAATTAGTCCAGCGGCAGTTTGTCAAATACTAGCCAGTTTAGGGACAGTTTTCTTTTGAGAGGTTTTGAAGGAGATGAAGAACTCTCTTTCAGTCACTGAGGACAGTAACTTAATGAGGGGAGTGTTACCAGGTGGATCTGGGGAAGTAGTTAGGGAAAGCGGTTAATGCTGTTGTCTCTTTTAAATCAGTCAGAGAGGCAGTGACGTAATTTCCTAGCAGGAAGTTAGATCGACGAGTCCCTGAACGTGGCGCGGTACGCGACGTTGTGCGTTGCGGTGCCAAAGGAATATAACTGTGAGCAAACTTTTGGATTTGCGTGGTGTCGTGTTCGAAGTTGAACATTGAAGTGCCACTACTGTATTTTGATCTGTGATCTGTTGGGTTACTGTTCTTTTTAAGAGTTTAGTAACACACCAGTGATTGAAAAATTGTCTGCTTTTATTGAAGTAGGGCTGGTAACAGATCTAAGCCTGATTAGTGGAGGAGGCTGGTAGCAGAGACAAGCCTGATGCAGGTTGGTGGAGGCTGTGGAAGAAATTGTGATTCCCTGTGTGCTTACATTATTCACTTATCAATAGTACTAGTCATTGGATACTAGTTGGTACGTTCTCATGTAAGCTTGTTATTAATAAGAGTAGATTGTATCTATGTGTCAGGGTAAATAGATGTTCGGAGTCAGGAGAAAGTACTGGCTAAACGTTCCTTGTCATGACTACAAGGAGAGCTCCAACTATGAACTCTCTAGTCTGAGAGTTGTCATGTGTTGGGAGCAGTGAATCTCTTTCTCTGACACTGTTGTAACGTCATTACTGCCTGACTGTCACTATCAATGTTTACTTTCTTGTGCCCTATAAAAGATGGTCCTCCGTCCTTCAGAGCAGAGAGACATGATTGACACCTCAGCCTGGTGTTGTCATTTATTGTCAGAGGTCTGGTTTTGGCTCCCAATCTGCAGATTGATAAATACTTATTAAAATGCAGAACTCAACTGAACGTAGTCACTCCGTTTATGAAGAGACGGACAAAAAACTTTCTTCATCAAGGCTGTTAGCAGAGCCGAGCCTGGGGTCCTAAGAGGACGAAAGTGTGTGTGCTGGGATGTGCAGAATGACTGATGATGATGATGATGTGAAGGGTGCATGCAAATGTACCAGGCATTGAACACTGGGTGTGGCAGAGAGTCCTAGAGGGTCAAGGCCAGGGGCAGTTTTAGGCACGGGCAGACCGGGCAGCCGCCCGGGGCGTCATGAAGAGACAGGCGGCATTTTCCGCAATTCTTGTGTTTGGCGCCCTCTAATGGTATAAAACAATTGTTGCAATTGTGTTTGTGCCATTCGTTCCGTGTACCTGGTAGGGGCGGCCGGCGGGGGAGGGGGAAGGCAGTGGTAAACGTCGTCCCGGGGGTGGGGGGTGTGAGGGAAAAACTTGCCCGGAGCGCCAAATGTGTTAGGACCGCCACTGGTCACGACTGAAGGCCAGGAGGAACATGGCCTCTAGGGTGGAATCGGTGGAAGGGGAGGAGTAGCCAGTGTGCAGTGTGTGTATGCAGGCGGCTAGCAGGTCGGCAGTGAGGGGGAGCCGTGCGGAAGGAGAGCGGGGATCTAGACGCTTAAGGCCTTTCATAAGGAGGGAGGTCTGACTGTGGGAGATGGCTGAGCAGGGGGAACCGGAGAGCAACTTGCAAAAGAAGTTGATGCCACTCAGGTCCACGTGGATGATGGAAGTGTGGATGGATAGGTGCGTGTGAGCGTAGGAGATGAAGCTGCTGATGGTAAGGAGGTGAAATGAGGGGAAGGTGGTGAGCAGTGTGGAAGGACTTGAAGCACTTCCAGGCTGTCCAGTAGGTGGAGAGTGTACAGGGGGACAGACCTTGGAGGATGGCATCTTGGGTGTGGAGGTGAAGGTCGTGGAGGGGTGCCGTCATGGGAAGGTTGTACAGGAAAACGGAGGGACCGGAGTGGGTAGGGGGTCCTTCTCTGGGGCCAAGCGTCTGAATGTGTGGAGGGAGAGACGGGAGAGGGAGTCAGCAATGGTGTTGTGGTGACCGGGGATGTGAGCGGCTCTGATGATGAACTGATGTGTGACTGAAAGCCAAGTGAGGCGGAGGATGAAGGGCATGGCGGTGATGGAGTCTGATCGGACTTTATTGATCCAGGAGAGGACGGCAGTGTTATCGGAGTAGATGAGGATGGATTGACTTGACCATTCATGGCCCCAGAGGAGGGCGGCGATAATGATGGGGTAGACCTGGTGAAGATGAGGGGGTCAGTGAGGGAGAAGGGAAGGAAGGGAACTTGGAAGGCCACGGGGAAGAGAACCAGCAGCTGTGTTGAAAGGTATAGTAACAAACCAGCAGCAGTGTTGAAAGAGAACCAGCAGCCGTTGTAGTAGCAGAAACCAGAGGAGGGGGAATCATCCTCTCCTTCTGCAGCAGGATGGGGCGGCCCTGGTGGTCGGTGCCCGCAGGGCCGGACAGGAGGGGTTGCTGGTGATGGGAGGGGCAGGGGGGCGGGAGGAGGTGAAAACGGTTAGACGGGGGGCCGGGGACCAGGCTCAGGGGCCGGGTGGGCCGCGACCGTGCACTCCAGGGACGGGTGGGAAGGAGCGCCACACAGGGAGCAGGGCAGGACGGACCGGGCAGCCAAAACACCACAATAGATTTCATTGTCCAGCGAGCCCCAGTAGGTGGCCTCATTGAATTGCTGGATTCGCCCCGCGGCCTCGGAGGAGAACCGGACGTGATGCGTGTAAAACCTGGAGCCCCCGAACCGTAGTGGAGCTGCAGGATGAGGGAGAGATAGTCGTCCAGCTCCGCCCGGCGCCCTGGAAAGGAGGAACAGACGACGTCCCGGAACAGGGAGAACGTGGAAGAGAACTCTGCTGCCGTGAGCTCCCGTCACCGGGCGGGTTCAGGGTGGAGGAGCAGGACGGGGGCACAGGACCTGACGATGGTGCGGGGGGCAGAGATCTGGGACGGGAGGAGAAGGTCGGCCAGGTCCACGTAATCACCCTGGAGGATGGCTGGCCAGAGGGAGGGAGACACAGGGGGAGGCCCGGAGGCAGAGGGGGCCACAGATGGGGCATCCGGAGGGGCCGTGGGCAGCGCGAAAGGAGTGGTGACAGGGCCCCAACAGGAAGGGCAGCATCCGGAGCGGGCAGGATGGCCAGAGCGGGGCCACCTGCAGGAGGGAAGGTACAGGGCAGGTTAGAGGGGCGCAGCCCGGAGGAGGCAGGGCCAGACCAGAGCAAGCAGGGGCAGGGCCAGGCGCAGGGCAGAGAGCCGGCAGAGAGCCCATGGAGGAGATGAACGCCACGGAGAGAGCAGGAAGGTTAGCGAGTGCAGGAGCCGAAGCCAGGGCAGGGAGGGAGGAAGGAAGGGGAACGGGTGGGGGGAGGGAGGGAGGCGAAGCAAGGCAGGAAACCGCCATGGCGCTGCCCAGCGCCCGGCAGCGGGAGAGGCAGGGTGGGGCTGGGAGATGGAGAGCAGCGTGAAGAGCCTCGTGAATATGTGTATGTTTAGGATGGTGTGAGGTGTGAACCAGGATTAAGGGTTGCCACAAACAAATCATCAAGGAGAGAGATCTCCTGGAGAGGTCCAGCTTATATAGGTGCAGCACAGATGTTCCCCATCAGTGATCATGGCTCCTCCCCCTGTCTGCCATCCTGGAACTGAAACAAACACACAGAAACAGCAGACAGGGAGAGGAGACCGTAACACTGATACATGTTGATGCTGATGACTGTTAACATAGAGCAGCTGCATATCATAGAGCAGCATTATATCCTTACTCTCTGTCCATCTGGTTACTGACATCATCATGTCATTCATCATCATTGATTAACAACAACTCACACTGATACTTTACTGATATGTTCTGTTGTGATGATGTTTTAACTTTTTATTCTCTATCCTTCAACACAGCTCTACATGGTGAGTACATTTCCTTGTTTCATGTCATATAACATCATGTTTGTTTTAGACTTCAAAGATGACACTGCTACTGTTTTCTTTCATATTTCATGGTGCCATTGTTTAAATATCCCCCAAACACGTAGTTTTAGTTAGTCAAGGTTCAGAGTTCTCAGTTGAAAAGGTAAAGACTGTGTTCTTCACAAGGAGGAAGGTAGTGGAGGAGGTCTGCATGATGTTGTATGGGAATGGTTTGGAAAACGAGCAGATGTTCAGGTTTCTGGACTCTAAGTGGTTGTCACGTGCAAGAACGTGATCAGTGATGTGTGTTTCCAGGAAGGTGTGGACAGAGGACCCACCAGGGCCTCCATGAAGATGTATGTGGTTCTGGTTAGAGTAGTAATATATTATGGGTGCAGCAACTATGTTGCAGCAGCTATGTTGCAGCAGCTATGTTGCAGCAGCTATGTTGCAGCAGCTATGTTGCAGCAGCTATGTTGCAGCAGCTATGTTGCAGCAGCTATGCAGGAAGGAAGGCACGGAGGGAGGGGCGCAGCCCGGAGGGGGCAGGGCCAGGCCAAGCAGGGGCAGGGTCATGCGCAGGGCAGAAGGGCGGCGGAGAGCCCATGGAGGAGACGAACACCACAAACAGGGCAGGAAGGCCGGCAAGGACGATAGCCAGATCCGGGGCAGGGAGGACGGGAGGCAGGGAAACGGGGGCGGGTGCGAAAGAGGCAGGAACCCGCCAGGTGCGGCCCAGTGCCCGGCAGCAGGAGAGGCAGGGCAGGAGCAGGAGCAGGAGGCAGGAGCGGGCAGGGTGCCGATGAGAAGGGCAGCAGCCAGAGCGGGCGGGAAGTCCGGACCGGAGCCTGCCAGCAGGAAGCGGCCCAGAGGGAGGGAGACACGGGGGAAGGTCTGGAAGCAGAGGGGGCCACGGGGCGGACAGGGGGAGGGGCCGGGGCCAGCGTGAAGGTAGGGACGGCCGGAGCCGTCTATGCAAACTGTATGGGGTCAAGAAAAGCTGCACTACGTCTTCACACCCAACTGGAAATGCCCAGTGTGAAAGGTTCAACAGAACCCTACATGAGCTGCTACGCACCCTCCCTCCAGACAAGAAACACAGATGGACAGAACATTTGCCTGAGTTGGTACATGCGTACAATATGACACCACACACAAAAAGCTGGATATTCTCCACATGTTCTGTTGTTGAGCCGTATCTCCCCTTGGATGCTCTGTAGCAGCATCTAACCCATTGAGAAAGGCCAGAACGTGTATCTCGTATCTCAAGAACAGACCAATGGGAAGAAATAAGATCCAAGATGCTTGGGTGTCAACTCCTGAGCGAGTGATTGAGATACAGGGTCCAACATATACAGTGGAACCAGATGGGGGACCTGTCCTGAACGTAAACAGAATGGATATTAGACCTTGTGGGAGTCTCCCTGCCTTTCAGTGTTAGTGACATCACAGGATTTAGAGTCAGATGTTGAGGATTCAGAAGATGGAGTGTTGTTGGAGGAGATTACTCCTAGGCCCAGTCAAACCTCAGACAATGAAACAGTAGCAGTTCTTATTGGTGAGGTTCCAGTGTCAATTATAACTGAATATGATCCTGACAATCTTGAGCCTGAACCAGTGGATGAACCGAGTCCAAGGCCTGTCCCTGCTCCCTACAGGAGAACCAGGCGACATGCAGGGCAACATTCAAATCCTTATCATGAGCCTGGGTCTGCTTTGGATGCTGTGTCAATTAGTCCAGCGGCAGTTTGTCAAATACTAGCCAGTTTAGGGACAGTTTTCTTTTGAGAGGTTTTGAAGGAGATGAAGAACTCTCTTTCAGTCACTGAGGACAGTAACTGAATGAGGGGAGTGTTACCAGGTGGATCTGGGGAAGTAGTTAGGGAAAGCGGGTAATGCTGTTGTCTGTTTTAAATGAGTCAGAGAGGCAGTGACGTAAATTCCTAGCAGGAAATTAGATGGGCGAGTCCCTGAATGCGGCACGGTAGGCGTCGTTGTGCGTTGTTGTGCTGAAGGAATATAACTGTGAGCAAAATTTTGGATTTGCCTGGTGTCGTGTTCGAAATTGAACCATTGAAGTGCCACTACTGTATTTTGATCTGTGATCTGTTGGGTTACTGTTCTTTTTAAGAGTTTACTAACACACCACTGATTGAATAATGGTCTGCTTTTATTGAAGTAGGGCTGGTAGCAGAGCCAAGCCTGATTAGTGGAGGAGGCTGGTAGCAGAGACAAGCCTGATGCAGGTTGGTGGAGGCTGTGGAAGAAATTGGGATTCCCTGTGTGCTTACATTATTCACTTATAAATGGAACTATTCATTGGATACTAGTTGGTACGTTCTCATGTAAGCTTGCTATTAATAAGAGTAGATTGTGTCTATGTGTCAGGGTTAATAGATGTTCGGGGTCAGGAGAAAGTACTGGGTAAACGTTCCTTGTCATGATTACAAGGAGAGCTCCACCAATGAACTCTCTAGTCTTAGAGTTGTCATGTGTTGGGAGCAGTGAATCTCTTTCTCTGACACTGTTGTAACATCATTACTGCCTGACTGTCACTATTTATGTTTACATTCTCGTGCCCTATGAAAGATGGTCCTCCGGCCGTCAGAGCGCAGAGAGAGACATGATTGAGACCTAAACCTGGTGTTGTGTTGTCATTTATTGTATTTATTGAGGTCTGGTTTTGTCTCCCAATCTGCAGATAAATACTTCAGATAAATACTTTAGATAAATCCAGAACTCAACTGAACTTAATCACTCTGTTTATGAAGAGACGGACAAAACACTTTTTTCATCAAGGCTGGTAGCAGAGCCGAGCCTGGGGTCCTGAGAGAGACAGTCGGCATTTTCCTCTATGTGTTTGGCGCCCTCTGTTGGCATAAAAAAGGTGTTGCAATTGTGTTAGTGCCATTCGTTCCGTGTACTTGGTAGGGGCGGCCGGCGGTGGAGGGGGGCGGCAGTGGTAAACGTCGTCCAGGGGATGGGGGGTGTAAGGGAAAAACTTGCCCGGGGCGCCAAATGTGTTAGGACCGCCACTGGTCACGACTGAAGGCCAGGAGGAACATGGCCTCTAGGGTGGAATCGGTGGAAGGGGAGGAGTAGCCAGTGTGCAGTGTGTGTATGCAGGCGGCTAGCAGGTCGGCAGTGAGGGGGAGCCGTGCGGAAGGAGAGCGGGGATCTAGGCGCTTAAGGCCTTTCATAAGGAGGGAGGTCTGACTGTGGGAGATGGCTGTGCAGGGGGAACCGGAGAGCAACTTGCAAAAGAAGTTGATGCCACTGAGGTCCACGTGGATGGTGGAACTGTGGATGGAGAGGTGCATGTGAGCGTAGGAGATGAAGCTGCTGATGGAAAGGAGGTGGAATGAGGGGAAGGTGGTGAGCAGTGTGGAAGGACTTGAAGCACTTCCAGGCTGTCCAGTAGGTGGAGAGTGTACGGGGGGACAGACCTTGGAGGATGGCATCTTGGGTGTGGAGGTGAAGGTCGTGGAGGGGTGCCGTCATGGGAAGGTTGTACAGGAAAACGGAGGGACCGGAGTGGGAAGGGGGTCCTTTTTCTGGGGCCAAGCGTCTGAATGTGTGGAGGGAGAGACGGGAGAGGGAGTCAGCAATGGTGTTGTGGTGACCGGGGATGTGAGCGGCTCTGATGATGAACTGACGTGTGACTGAAAGACAAGTGAGGCGGAGGATGAAGGGCATGGTGGTGATGGAGTCTGATCGGCCTTTATTGATCCAGGAGACGACGGCAGTGTTATCAGAGTGGATGAGGATGGATTGGCTTGACCATTCAGGGTCCCAGAGGTGGGCGGCGATGATGATGATGATGGGGTAGACCTGGTGAAGATGAGGGGGACAGTGAGGGAGAAGGGCAGGAAGGGAACTTGGAAGGCCATGGGGAAGAGAACCAGCAGCCGTTGTAGTAGCAGCCGAAACCAGAGGAGGGGGAATCATCCGTCCCTTCTGCAGCAGGATGGGGCGGCCCCGGTGGTCGGTGCCCGCAGGGCCGGACAGGGGCTGTGGGGTGATGGGGTGGGGAGAGGCAGGGGGACGGGAGGAGGGGGCCGGGGGCCAGGCTCAGGGGCCGGGCGGGCCGCGACCGTGCACTCCAGGGACGGATGGGAAGGAGCGCCACACAGGGAGCAGGACAGGGCGGACTGGGCAGCCAAAACACCACAATAGATTTCATTGTCCAGCGAGCCCCAGTAGGTGGCCTCATTGAACTGCTGGAGCCGCCCAGCGCCCTCGGAGGAGAACCGGACGTGATGCGTGTAAAACCTGGAGCCCCCGAACCGTAGTGGAGCTGCAGGATGAGGGAGAGATAGTCGTCCAGCTCCGCCCGGCGCCCGGGAAAGGAGGAACAGACGACGTCCTGGAACAGGGAGAACGTAGAAGGCAAAGTTACAGGGGCGCAGCCCGGAGGAGGCGAGGCCAGACCAGAGCAAGCAGAGGCAGGACAGAGAGCCGGTGGAGAGCCCATGGAGGCGATGAACGCCACGGACAGGGCAGGAAGGTCGGCGAGGGCAGGAGCTGAAGCCAGGGCAGGAGGAGCAGGGAGGGAGGGAGTCAGGGGAACGGGGGGGGAGAGGCGGCAAGAGGCAGGAACCCACCAGGCGCTGCCCAGCGTCCGGCAGCGGGAAAGGCTGGGCGGAAGTGGGAGCAGGGAGGCGTGCCGGCCCCCAGAGTCCCCGAAGCAGAGGTGGAAGAGTCGAGCCTTCGGATCCGATTGGGAAAACCGGATCCCCCAAACTCGGAGGAGGCGCTGCAGGCCGGCAACGGTCTAGTCGGACAGCTACGCTGATAGGTCGGTGGCGTGGGACCGCGCAGGAGCGGGCGGGGCTAGGAGATGAAGAGCAACGCGAAGAGCCGGAGGAGGAAGGGAAGCGGGGCCGCAGGAGCCGAGGCTGGGGAGGCCGAGGAGAGGGGGAGGAGGAGCAGCCAGAGCCAGCCGCCGAGCCCGGGAGCGATCCCGAGCGGAAGGCCCAAGAGGCGGAGACCTCGGAGGACGGCAGAACCGACGCCCAGGAACAGGAAGTGGAGCCGTGGGACCCAGGGAGGAGGAGGAGCCCGGAGCAGCACCACACGGGGAGCGACCGGGGGTGTCGGGGACGCAGCCAGAACGCCGGGGACGGGACCGCCTTTCCAGCCGGGAGGGGAACTCGTCGTCCGACGGGAACAGATCCAGAACGTCCATTCTTCCGTAGACGTCAGGGCTGGGAGGAGATCTGTGGGAGCCAGGAGACGAGGAGAAGAGCCGACGAGTTGAAACAGCAACGGGAGCAGCAGACACACAAACACACAGCAGAGAAGACAGAGAGGCAACGAGATGCACGCCAAACAATAACATGCTAGCACAAGGACCAGAGGAACGGAAGAGACTTCATGCAAAACTCGTAATTAAAAACATGGAGTTGGGTTTAGTCACATTCCTCCGTGCTTTAATTGGAATGATGCGTATCAGTTGATTGGAGTGAGGGAGGAGATCTTCCTCCTGAACTTCAGTTAATCTAACTCCATTAAAACATACTATCATGTTCTCATCAGTTTAGAGGGAACTTTAATGTATCTGTAGTTTGATGGACAGATTGTAAGAATGGCCAGGTGATAGAGGGGGAGGGGCTATGAGGGCAGAGTGAGTCTGGTCACCCAGGAGCTGGAGAGAGTTAACTTGTCTCTGAGGCTGAGAGACTACAGGAGGTCAGATAGAGGAGGGGACATTTGTCAGGTCATTTATGTGTGGGTTTATAATCCAGGGAGGGTCATTGTTCTGCAGCTAGAGAACATGATTATGAACATCTCTTCATTAATTACGACAATTATACTTTCAAATGTAAGTAGGAGTTGGAGCATAAGTGGTGGTTAGCTGGTTATGCTGCCCCTTTTAACCACTCCATACTCTGAGCTTGTATATATATCTACAGTGTTTGATGAGACAGACTCACTTCACTTAGCAGTGGTTTATAGTGAAGAACTTGTTGAAAAAACATGCAACATGCACAGCGCTATAGATTACACGGATGTATGTTGATGTAGGACCATTAACATACAGCAGCTGCATCTCATAGAGCATCCTTGATTTAAAAAAATCTGGTTAGTGACACTACCATGTTATTCATCATCAATGTTTAAGATGAACTCACACACTATACTGATGTGTTCTGTTTTAATGATGTTTAACTTTCTGTTTTATGTCCTTCTACACAACTTCAATAGAGGGTGAGTAATTTCATTGTTTTTCAATTTCACTGTTTCATGACATACAACATCATGGGTTAAGAATGTACCAATATATTTCAGACTTTGAAGGTAACACTGCTATTGTTTTCTTTTACATTTCATTGGTGCCATTAGGTGCGTTGGACTTCATGCAGCGCTGGCAGCGCCTGCAGCCGCCTGCAGCCCAGCTGCCTTGAAGCAGCCAATGGCATTCTCAGCTTCAAGGCAGCCGGCTGCTGCATGAAGTCAAACGCACCTGTTATTTAAATATCTGAAAACCCTCCCTTCATGGTCAAACCTGTGAGCAGAGATACACTCACAGTATTATTTACGTTTAGTCATTTAGCAGACGCTCTTGAATCTTGACACACTTGAACCTGCTCCCAGGTACAAAACCACATAGAGAAGGACTCTAATAAGGAGAGGATGAATACAATGTGTTATAAACTCTCACATTTAAGATATTTGGCAAAATAAGAATGCATTTAGGATAACCTCTAACATAAATTAAAACATATTATCATGTTCTGATCAGTTTAGAGGGAACTTTGATCAAGCTGTAGTTTGATGGACAGAATGTATTTACCTGTGTAAGAATGGCCAGGTGATAGAGGGGAGGGGCTATGAGGGCAGAGTGAGTCTGGTCACACAGGAGCTGGAGAGAGGCACAGGGTTCCAGGGTGGTATGGATCTGCTGGTAGTCTGATGTGGTATGGGGCCTTGCGCCAGTGGAGATGAAGGGGGTCGATAGTGAGGAAGTCGTCCAGGAGATGAAGGAGAAGGGGACTTCTGGACTCGTTGAGGAGGATCCAGAGGAGTGCTTCAAAAAACAGTCAAAGATGCACAACCTGCTTTTGCATCCAATGCCAGGCGGACGGCAAGCAGTTTGAGTCCTGCCAGTGAACCCCAAGGAAACCTAGCAAGGTGGGTAGACAGGAGGGCCTTGAGGGTCCCAAGGCCTGCAGGCCGGCCGGGTGGAGGGAGCGAGAGCGGGTCCTGCCGCAGAAGGAGCACGGAGGCTCCGGCAGGCAGACAAGGAGCAGCCATCAGAATCGTGACGGACCACCAGGGTCGAGGCCCGATGGGAGGGGCTGCAGCGAGGGGCAGGGGAAGGAGGGCCGGAGGAGGCGAAAGGGGGCAAGGCGGGAGCCAGGACCGGACGGGAAGGAGAGCGGGGGCAGGAGTGACAGCGAAACCTGACAAGAGGAGGACAGAGGAGGACAGGGCCACGACAACAGAGGAGGACAGGGCCACGACAACAGAGGAGGACAGGGCCACGACAACAGAGGAGGACAGGGCCACGACAACCGAGGAGGACAGGGCCACGAGTACAGAGGAGGACAGGGCCACGACAACCGAGGAGGACAGGGCCACGACTACAGAGGAGGACAGGGCCACGACAACCGAGGAGGACAGGGCCACGACAACCGAGGAGGACAGGGCCACGACAACAGAGGAGGACAGGGCCACGACAACGGTGCGGGGGGCAGCAACCCGGGACGGGAGGAAAAGGACGCCCAGGTCCACATAATCACCCGGTGGACGGCCGTCCGGAGGGAGGCAGACACAGGGGGGAGGCCCGGAGGCAGAGGGGGCCACAGAGGGCGCAATGGGAGGTGCCGTGGGCAGCGCGAAAGCAGGGGAAACAGGGCCCCAACAGGGAAGTGTTATGGAAGAATTCGAGTGGCACTGTGTTGATCTGAATAGTCAAGGGATGTGGTTAATACAATTTATTTAGAATATACAATTACATAAGATTAAACAAAGCTTTGCTAATCAGTCATTAACGAAGGAGGTGCCGTGGGCAAAGTGAAAGCAGGGGCGTTAGGGCCCCAACAGGAAAGGCAGCAGCCGGGGCGGGCAGGATGGCCAGAGCGGGGCCAACCGCAGGAGGGAAGGCACAGGGCAAGGTCAGAGGGGCGCAGACTGGAGAGAGCAGGGGCAGGAACAGGGCCAGGGCTGAAGGTGACGAATGCCACAACGGCAGGAAGGTCAGTGAAGGCAGCAGCCGGGGCAGGAGAACAGGGGGCAAAGCAAGAGGTAGGAACCCTCCAGGCGCGGCCCAGTGCCAGGCAGTGGGAGAGGCGGGGCAGGAGCGGGCAGGGGGAGGCACCGTAGCCAGCATGAAGGCAGAGACAGGAGGGGGCTGGAAGTCTGGAGCGGAGCCTGCCAGCAGGAAGCGGCACAGAGGGAGGGAGACACGGGGGAAGGCCTGGAAGCAGAGGGGGCCACGGGGCGGACAGCGTGAAGGCAGGGGCGGGCAGGGGCGGGCAGGGGCCTGACGGGGGGACGTCCGGAGTGGCCGCCAGGGACGAGGAGCAGAATCCGGGGCCAGCACAGACGGCCGCCGAGCCCCAGAGCGATCCCAGGTAGAAGGCCCGGGGGGCGGAGACTGTGGGGGACGGCCAGGCCGACGCACGGGACCGGAGGGCGGAGCCGGCTGACCCTGGGAAGCCGAGGAGCCCGGAGCAGCACCACTCAAGGAGCGGCCGGGGGCCCCGAGGACGCGGCCAGAACGCTGCAGGCAGGACCGCCTCTCCAAACGGGGAGGGAGCTCGTTGTGGGACTGGCGGAGGTCCAGGAGGTCCATCCCCACCGTGGAAGACGAGGCCGGGAAGCGAACAGCCGGAGACGGGAGACGGGGAGAGCAGGACAGGCGGAGCGGAGCGGGAGAAGCAGACGCGAGCAGCAGGCGGGCAGGCAGGCAGGGCAACAGCAACAGCGGCGCACACTCAAAGTCGACAAAATGTCAACAACATGCTAGCACAATGACCAGAGGAACGGAAGATACTTTATACAGAACTCTTAATTGACAAAGGAGAGTTTGGTCGCGTTCTTCCGTGCTTTACTGGGCTGATGCGTATCAGTTTGATTGGAGAAGAGTCTTGGTGTGCCACCTTCCTCCCAAACTTTAGTTAACCCTTTCATGCCTAACTCCATTTCAGGTACAAGTCAGACCAGTACTTAACCTGTATAAGAATGGCCAGGTGATAGAGGGGAGGGGCTATGAGGGCAGAGTGAGTCTGGTCACCCAGGAGCTGGAGAGAGGCAACTTGTCTCTGAGGCTGAGAGACTACAGGAGGTCAGATAGAGAAGGGGACATTTGTCAGGTCATCTACATGTGGGTTTATGACCCAGGGAGGGTAATTGTTCTGCAGATATTGAATATGATTATGAACATCTCTACATTAACTATGACAACAGTGTCGCTGTCTGCACAGATACAATTATAGTTTCAAATGTAAGTAAGAGTTGGAGCATTAGAGGTGGTTAGCTTGTTATGCTGCCCATTCTAACCACTCAATACTCTGAGCTTTAAATATATCTAGAGTGTTTGATGAGACAGACTCACGTCACTTAGCAGTGTTGCATAGTGAAGAACATATTGAAAAAACATGTAACATGTATAGCGCTATAGATTACATGGATGTATGTTGATGTAGGACCATTAACATACAGCAGCTGTATCTCATAGAGCATCCTTGCTTTCCAAAAATCTGGTTACTGACACCAACATGTTATTCCTCATCATTGTTTAAGATGAACTCACACAGTATACTGATGTGTTCTGTTCTAATGATGTTTTAACTTTCTATTTCATATCCTTCTTCACAACTTCAGGATACGGTGAGTAATTTCATATATCTGTTTCATGACATACAACATCATGGGTTAAAAATGGACCAATATATTTCAGACTCATAACACTGCTATTGTTTTCTTTTAAATGTCATGGTGGCATTATTTTTATATCTGAAAACCCTCCCTTCATGGTCAAACCTGTTAGCAGAGAGACACTCACAGTATTATTCAGATGTATCCCATAATAAGCTTTGCTCCTGAGATTCACATGAGCCTGGGTCCAGGTCTGATGTTAGTCAAACTTCTGGGTTAAGAAGTTGAAGACTGTGTTCTTCACCAGGAGGAAGGTAGTGGAGGAGGTCTGCATGATGTTGGATGGGGATGATGTGGAGAGGGAGCAGGTACTCAGGTTTCTGGGGTCTATTTTGATGAGAGGTTGACCTGGGCCGATCATATTGAAAAAGTGTTTGCCAAGTGCAAGAAGTGTATGTGAACACGTATGTGGTTCTGGTTAGAGCAGATATAGATTATGGGTGTATTGTCTATGGGGCAGAAGCTCCTCCCTGACCAAGCTAGACACAGTGCAGCCCAGGTCCTAACACTGTGCAGTGGGGCAGTATGAGGACAGGGTGGGAGCCGACTTGGCTGAGATGTTCTGTAGTCGGGTGCTTTCTGTGTTCAGTGGATGACTACAAATATTCACAAGTGGGTCAAAGGATCCACAGTCTGGTTGAACAGGGCAGCGTTTGTTGTACCTGATAGGGAGGTCATGGTCTGAAAGTGCTTCTAAGATCACCTGGCTGTATTTACAGTGGAGCTGTTGGTGATGTGACTGGTCTTACAGTGGAGGAGGAGGTTGGAGTGGTTATATGCTCAGACTCTAGTGCAGTTCTGATGAGTGTACAGTCCTTCACATCCCACAGTAGACAGGACCTGCTGGATGAGGTGCTCCGAGGTCACAATGGTGTGAGGAGGATGGGGGTGTGGCTAAAACTGATGTGGGTTCCAGAGGTCAGACAGTCTGGCTATGCAGGCCCTCAGGGAGGAGGGGGGTGAGGTGATGGTGTCTATCAGTAAGGCAGAGGCTGAGGCCCTTATATAGACAAAGGGAAAGGGAGAGGTTAAAGGTGAGTCTGAGGACTCAGGGGTCTCATTTATAAAACTGTGCATTGGATTCTTACTAAAAGTGTACGTACGCCCAAAAGCCTAAAATGGCGTATGCACACAAAAATGCAGATTTATAAAACCGTGCGTACGCACACCTGTACGCAATGTTCCCTTTATAAATCACAGTTTACCCACAAGTTTGCTTACGTGAATCAGCATTGTACCCCGCCCTGAACACGCCCATTTTTACCCATAACTGGTCAATGCAAAGCACCTCATGAATGCTAATCCAGTATATGAATTACCCTGGCATGCGATTGTTTTTTACGGTAAATCATGGCGCAGGACAACTTCTCAGACACTGTTAGCCTATTGGCGGAGGCCCGAAAACCACATTATTTGGTGGACGGTGGATCACCAATAAAAAAAAACAGTGCGAGTGGCATCAACTGTTTCAGTGTCAGAAGAATACGTTGTTCAAACTACAGCATGTCTTCTGTTTCACTGCCTGACCTGTGAAACAGAAGAAACATTATTGTTGTAAAACATCAACACAGGATCAAATGTCAGGAATATACATTCAATGAATGTTTGCTGTATTTGGTTTAGAAATGGAACATGAAATCATTTATAATTTATACAATTATATTTTATTAAAAGTATTTCAACACAATTTGCTGTGCTGATGGTATTAGAAGTTGAACTGTATATGTTCCAAGTAGCTTGACAGAGAATGTATTACTGCAGTGTAATATATCTAACATGTCAGATCTCCATCATTGTTTCAGCTGAAGAGTATTTACAAAATGAAAGCCCAGAGGACAAGAGGAGAAGAGAGGAATCTGCTTGTTTTCTTGGTGAGTATACAAGTCAAATACTACAGATAAAATAAAACAACAGATATCCATTTCTACAGTAAAGGCACATTCTCAAGTCTTTGTATGGTCTTAATATAGATTATATTTAAATAATTGATTTAATCAGATCCAACACAGAGGACTTTTTTGTAAACTGTTTGTTCATTGTGTCATTCAGCCAAACGTATTGCTGCATTTAAAATACCTGCAAATAACCAGCCTGCTGTCTCAGTGATGTCTGGATCTATAAGTCTAATACCAGACTGTTATTATTCACTTCCAGAGGTGCAGCTAGACAAAAAACAACACAAAGAAAGAGATTTACGACTGAAAACACTACAGAGTGAAGGTAAAGAGAGAGAGGAGAGACTGGAAGTGAATAAAAAACAACTAGAAGAGAAAGACAAGCAGCTGAAGGAGAAAGATGAGGAACTAAAGAGGAGGCAGGAGGAACTGGAAAAAAAAAAAAAACAAATACAAGAGAGAGACCAACGACTGGAAAGTCTAGATAATGAATGTAAAGAGACACAGAAGAGTCTGGAAGGGAAGAACAAACAACTTAGAGAGAGAGATGAACTACTAGAGGACAGGAACCAGAAGCTGGAGGAAAAAGACCGACACCTGGAGGAGGTGAACAAGACACTGAGGGAGAGTGAAAAGAGGATAGAAGAGAAGGATTCACTCCTGGAGGAGAGGAATAAACAACTAGAGGACACAGAGAGAAGACTGGAGGAAACCACAACACAACTGAAGGAGAAGACCCAACACCTTCAGGAGAAAGAGACACAACTGGATGACATGACCCAACAGGTGAGAGAGAAGGAGAGACAACAGGAGGAGCTTAGAAAAGACCTGCAGGACAAGAACAACCAAGTAGAGAAGCTCACAGTCCAACTGCAGGAGAGAGACTCTGAAGTGGAGGAGAGGAACCAGAGACTGAGAGAGAAGGAGGGAGAATTAGAAGAGAGAGACCAACGACTGGAGAGACTAGAGAGTGAAGGTAAAGAGAGAGAGAAGAGACTGGAAGAGAAGGACAAACAACTAGGAGAGAAATATGAACTGCTGAAGGAGAGAGACAGACATGTAGAAGATGTCAAAAATGAAAACATTAAACTTGGTAAGATTTCATGCAGGAACTTGTATTTCATATCATTTCTGTGATACATTTGAAGTGTTTTGTATTTGGAAATGGTATGTTTATGGTTTTTATTTTCAATTATTTCAGCACAGCAGATATGTGACCTAAACACTGAGGTAGAGAGACAGAGAAATAAGTTATCGGTTAAAACCACTGGTGAGTGTTTTAATGTGAAGTTTTAGTTTGAATGTTTCACTCTAAATATGATGCTCACTGAATGGTGGTTTCATCTTGTGTGTTAGAGAGAGGAGAGATCTCAGAAGCAAAACCCAAACTACCAATCAGGAGGAGACGCAGCTTGGATACGCCTCCAAACAGTGAGTCCTCAACTCTGTTAAAACACCTGAATATCTGACCCAGTCCATTCTCTATACACTGGTCATACACCTACAGGAACCTGTCTAACTCTGGGTTCAGTATCAAAGTCAGATGAGTCTGTTGAGGTGAACATCTGGTCTGAATGTCCAGGGTGACCCTCACGTCAGTCGTTTAAACTGTGTGTTGTGTTGCAGTGGGAGGAGAGACCCCAGATACAGACCGTCCACTACCACAGGATGAAGGTTCTACTGTGGTCCCTGGAGTCAGGAGGAGACGCAGCATGGAACAGCCTCCAAAGAGTGAGTCATCAACTCTGTTACAGACACCTACAAACACCTGAACATCTAACCCATCCTCTACTGTCCTTACATCTTCTATCCTACTGTGTGTTTCATAGTGATTATAGAGTTCAGGTTTATAATCTCAAACCTCCTGATACTGCTATGTATACTGCTCTGCAGTGAGGAACTTTTATTATGATAGATGTTTATTATTACAAATGTTTTATTCATGTTATTCTATGTTGTATTTTTCAGACAATAATCACTTTTTTTAAATATCTAATAGCTAATAGTTAATATCAACCTAGATGTACTTTCCTTTCAAAACAGAAACCAACTAGAGCAGTGGTGTGACCATGTCCCTGTGTTGTGTTGCAGTGGGGGGAGAGAGCAGCAGTCCAGACCCCCCAGTGTCTCCCAGTGTGTCTGAGCTGAGACTGGTGCTGCTGGGGAGGACTGGGGCTGGGAGGAGGGCAGCAGGAAACACCATCCTGGACAGAGAGGAGTTTGGGGCCCAGGACAGCCCCTCTGCAGTCACCCAGAGGAGTAGGAGGAGAGAGGGGGACGTGGGTGGGAGACGGCTGGTGCTGGTGGACACTCCAGACTGGTTCAGCCCTGGACTCTCTCTGGAGGAGATGAGACAGGATGTGGGGCTGTGTGTCCGTCTGTCCGCCCCGGGACCCCACGCCTTCCTCCTGGTCGTACCAGTGGAGCCCTCTGAGGGGGAGGAGAGAGGAGCCATGGAGAGAATGGAGGACATGTTTGGAGAGGGTTGTTGGGGACACACTGTCATTCTGTTCACCCATGATGACAGTCTGAGAGAGCAGAGCATGGAGGAGTTTCTCCAAACAGGAAGTCAGGACCTCCAGCAGCTTGTAGAGAAATGTGGGAACAGGTACCACGTCCTCAACATGAAGGACAGGGCCCATGGCACTCAGGTCCCAGAGCTGCTGCACCAGGTAGAGAAGATGGTGGCAGGAAACAGAGAGAGCTTCTACAGCAGTCAGACCTACCAGGAGGCAGAGGCCCAGGTCAGAGAGATGGAGGGAAAGATTCAGAGGGAGAGAGAGGAGAAGATACAGAGGGAGGAGACAGAGAGGAAAGAGAAGTTTGAGACAGAGCTGCAGAACTCTCTGAAAAAGATAGAGGGAGTGATCCAGGAGCACGAGGGAGACATCAGAACACTCAGCCATCGAACATCTGAACTGGAGAGACAGGTGAAGGAAGAGAGGGATGAGGAGAAGAAGAGAGAGCTGGAGAAGGAGCTGAAGAGAGAGACTGACCGGAGAGAGGAGATGGAGAGAAAGCTGGAGAGATTTAGAGAGAAGAGAGAGAATGAGAGGAGGGAGAGGAAGGAGAGACACAGGCAGGAGATGGAGGAGTTCAGGGAGAACTATGAAGGAGAGGCCAGAGTTGAAGCAGAGAGAAACCTGATGAAGGTGGTCCTACCTGAGCTACAGAGGAGCATCATGATCTCACACACTAAGATGCAGAGAGACTTCAGCAGACAGATGCAGGAGAAGAATAGAGAGATCCAGGAGAAGAATAGAGAGATGCAGGAGAAGGATATAGAGATTGAGAAACTGATTCAACGACTGGTGGATCTCAGTGGTCAGTTTATAGAGGAGGTCAATGAAATCAGTAAATGGAAAAGCCCTCAAACATAGAGGAGGAGAGAGGAGGGCAAGAGTGTAGATGAGAGGAGAAGGATTTAGATATAGAGAGACGAACAAACTGAGAGATCTCAGTGAAGACGTCTTGACAGAGGTCCATGCTTACACCTGCCCCATGTGGAAGAAATTACGATTTCCTGTGTGCTTACATTATTCACTAATCAATAGAACTAGTCATTTGATTCTAGTTAGTATGTTCTTATGTAAGCTTGCTATTAATAAGAGTAGATTGTGTCAGGGTTAATAGATGTTTAGGGGCAGGAAAAGTACTGGCTAAATGTTCCTTGTCATGACTACAAGGAGAGCTCCAACTATGAACTCTCTAGTCTGAGTGGTCATGTGTTGGTAGCTGTGAATCTCTTTCTCTGAGACTGTTGTAATGTCATTACTGCCTGACTGTCACTATCTATGTTTACATTCTTGTGCCCTATAAAAGATGGTCCTGTGGCCTTCAGAGCGCAGAGAGAGACATGATTGAGACCTAAGCCTGGTGTTGTGTTGTCATTTATTGTCAGAGGTCTGGTTTTCTCTCCCAATCTGCAGATTGATAATACTTATTAAAATCCAGAACTCAACTGAATTTAGTCACTCCGTTTATGAAGAGACGGACAAAACACTTTCTTCATCACAACCCAGACCATATATGGTTGGGAAAACCAGGCAGCCCAGGCCACCAGATCTGGGTCTTCTTAGAACAGCTTAGAGCTTCAGCCCACAACCCCTAGACAGAGGAGCACCATGCCTGGGATTGAGCAAGGGGCACGATCCAGTACAACCTCTTTCCCAGGACGTGTTTTTGATGTCAATGAGTAGGTCCATCCACAGACCACAGCCTCCAGTTGACACAACTCCTCTCCTTAGAGGAGAGACTGAACAGCTGACATAACCAGAAAACTGAGATTGATTCATACTGTGATGATGTCTGTAAATATCCTTTTACTCTGTGTATCTGCTGTTAAACTTGTTAAGATCCTGGACAAATGGTCATTTGGGAATTCTGTAATCATCAACACAAAAAAATAGATTTAAGCATTTGTATTTAATACTAACCTATTTAAAAAAATACGAAAGATCCACAGGATCTGTCTGGTGATTTTGGTTGAACAGTGTTTTCAGAGGAGAATAAGGTGGTTAATGTTCTGGGGGAGAACAAGTCATAAAGAGCATTAAGTCCTGTAGTTTCCTCTTCTGAAAACTAGAGGGGACGAGAGCATTATTAAACAACCTTCTGACACCTGCCCCAGTGCTTATAACACATGCCCAAGTACTTCTAACACCTTCTCTAGTGCTTCAAACACCTGCCCCAGTGCTTATAACACATGTCCCGGTACTTTTAACAAGTGACCAGCTGTGGTATTCCATGACTAACATCTGTGGAGAGTCGAGGCCTACCTCGTGCTCTCAGCACCAGGGACGGCAACACCAGGCTCCACATGGACAGGTCACATGGGCAGAGTGTACACTCATCTATCCACCACATGCTCCACTGACAGGCTGCATGGCTGGGCCCTGTCAGCGATCAGCCTGCCGGTCCACAAACCAGAGCAGCAAAGCACAGAAGAAGGAGGACGAGGAAACGAGAGGAAGCAGAAGCTGAGCGCTGGTCTCCAGCAACTTAGATTGGTGATTGAACTAACCTTTGTCTCTCTTGCAACCCGTGCAGGCTGAGGAGAGTTACTGGGAGGAGCATGGCTCACTGAAGAGAAGACGCCCCCTTCTAATCTTTAGTTTAGACACCTTTGGTTTTAAACGCATGTATGCGCTTAAAACGTCCCAAGGCCTCTGACTCTTCCTGCATGTTACACATGATATGATGTTAAAGTGTTGCATATTTTGGTATTATCATTTAAATTTAATTTAGCAGACTTTTATACAAAGCGACATATAATAGTGGATGTATGAAGTGCTGCAGATAATCAAGGACCAAAAGTGCCTGGTTGTAACAGTTTTACTGTAGTTGATGCCAAGGAACAGTATGTATGTATGTCTGGGCCTAACAGACCTAAATATATAGCTTCACATCATTCGAGAGCTGGACTGTTGTTTAATGTTACCAGTGTTAACAATCAAGGCTACTAAACTGGTTAGATAAAGACAGCACCTGACATCCCTGTTTCCTCATTCCAGCTGTTCCCTGTGTGCGTGTGTACAGACAGGAGGAAGAGAACAAATAAAATACCAGTGAACACATTTTCCATAATCAAAAACAAATCTACGGGATATGTAAGTACTTCAAGAAGACTGATACTTTGGAAGATACCATATAGACTTTTGTCAACATATTTTGAATGCATGTGTCAGAATCATGTTCTAAAACATGATCTTTATTCATGTTTGAAACAGTTCTGCTTGGCTCTGAGCATTCTCCACAGCCATTGAGAAGTCTGACTGGTCTGGCTAGTCGGTTCTCAGAAATCGTGGGCACAATTACATGTAAGTCTCTGTTTATATGAAGTAATCACTACACTGAAGTACAATATCTTCACATAGCATTGGTAAACGATTTTAAATACTATTCATTGCTTTCTACCATCGTATATGATGTACACAATGTTTAAAAAATGACAGGGTTTGGGTTCATTGGAGGTAATGTACAACTTTGATATTCTAGTCATATTCTAGTCATATGCAAACTTCCAGAACTACAGCTGGTGTTTCCAATTGTTCATACATGTATACATTCAGTATACATGTATGAACTGTGAAGTATATATTGATACATTCAAAATTAGAATTGCATTTATTCGCCAAGTAAGTGTTCACAAACAAGGTTTACTTTGGTGGGCAGGCGCATACAGTAAACATATAATAAACATATTGAATCTTAAAATCTTAGTGTGCTTATCCTTAACTATATATTTTACGTAGAAAAATGTACAACAAAATACTGACAGAACTATAAAATAAAACAACAAAATAAATATAAACATAAAATAAAACAATATAAAATAAAACTAAGAATCTGAGAGAACAGCAGGGCTGTAGGAAAAGAGGGCCTCATGTACGTACATTTGCAAACGTAACGTTATTAGGCCATGGCCAACAAGCAAAAAGCGCACGCTGCGATACTTCAGTTTACGTCGTATTTACGAAACCTGCAGGTCATCGGGTTCACAAAGCCTTTATACCGTACATTGTGAGCATTTAAACACGCAATTGAATGGGCCTCCGTCTCTCTTTCTATCATGGATCAGCCACCAAGGTCAAAACAGCGATGACTGCTTGAAATGATCCTGATGCCAATATTTGTAATGTAGCGAGGAGTTTAACACCTGCTGGAATGGAATGTGAACGCTGAGTCCGAGATTCGATGTATTTTTTTATTTCTTCCAGTAGCCTAACTCTAATAGCCTATTGCATGGCTGCTTAATGACGTGTAATGATTTCGTGTTTACTCAACTCAAAAGTGATCCTTGTGGCAAAAATCCTTTGGTCTATGTCTGTCTTCGTGTTGATCGAGTTACTGCTGCCATTTCACCAGGAGGCATATGGGCATCCTGGTTTACACATGCTTTTAACAGGCGGAGAATTTTCACCGCAAAATGTGAATGCATATGCATGACACGGAAAAGCGTAATTTGCCATTTTCAGTTCCCGCGACAGGCAGTCTGCACTTTTACCTCAGTGCGGCATGTTTGTACATACCTCGCCATGCTTTTACGCGAATGTTGCGAAACTTATAAGCCCGAAGTGGACGCAAAAGCGTTAGTAGCCTACATGAGGCCCAGAGTGTCAGTTGAGGGCCTTGTTAATAAGGCTAGTTACCGGAAAACGTTTTTGTTATGGCGTGAGCTTTTGGCGGTCTAGACGCTCAAAAGATTTTATTTAGTTATTACTTATTTTTGTTCAGTAAGAGAAGTGTGATTAAGTTACATTACCTTCTGTACAAAGTAATTGTAACCGGTGTGAACTGGTGAAACTCACTCCTCAGGTATTTAATGGGCCACCCACGTCAATGAATAGCTAGCTTTTCTTTGGCATAGCTGTTAGTGGTTGCGCTTGGCTGTCCAGAAGTGGCAGGTTCGACTCCCGATGGTAGCGAATGACGGCCCTGGCGGAGCAAGACCACGTCCGTTGCATACCCGTTACATTATATAAATACTTATTATACCACTTTTACTATTACAGACATCCCAAGTCTCCCGAAAGGTCCGGGAGTCTCCCGCATTTCAATAGCGGCTCCCTGACGCCCGCAAATGCTATACAATCTCCCGGAAATCGGGGATTTAGTATTTCGAGCGAGCAAGAGACTGTGAAATGGTCATTTATGTTAGAGATAGGTGCATATCGCGCGTCATGACAGCGTTTCGGGGGGGGGGGGGGGGGGGGGGGGGTGCACGTGCTGGTTGAGGGGGTACTTCATGCGTCCGGATTGCATCGAAAACGTAACACGTTTGATTCACAGCGTGAATCAAAGGCAAACAGTAGGCTACTGCGCCCAGGAAGTGTAGTTTAGATAACAATCTGTTTGTTGAATTCATGCAGTAACTTGGACAAGCAGGGCCGGCATAAGCGAACTAAGCAGCTGCTTAGGGCCCCTGTGGCTACCAGAGGGCCCCCAAGAGCAAATGAAATTACAGTTTAATGTATTATGTAAAAATGTATATATTCTTTTGTTTTAATCGGCAACGATAAGCGACGCCGAGGGGCCCCCAAATCAATTTTGCTTAAGGCCCCATAAAGGCTTGGGCCGGCCCTGTGGACAAGTAACGCAAGCTACTTGCGTAAGTAACTCTAATGATATTACTCTATATCAAAAAGTAACGCGTTAAATTACTTTGTTACTCACTTAAGTAATAATATTATGTAACACGTTAAATTACATAACGCGTTACCCCCAACAGTGGTAGGCATTAAGTCCTGTTGGCCTTGGCTTTTTGGGCACAGGGATGATGGTGGAGTACTTGAGACAGGCTGGCACATGGGAGGTGTTGAAGATATTGGTGAACACTGGAGACAGCTGGTCAGCACAGTGCTTGAGGGTGGCTGGAGAGACAGAGTCCGGCCCAGCTGCTGTGCAGGGGTTCTACCTCTTGAACAGTCTGTTAACTTCTCCTTCCTGAATGGAGAGAGTCGTCTCTATGGTGATGAAGGCGGGGGGGGGGGGGGGGTAGGCCTCTAGGGTGGGTAGGTGTTGTTTAGGAGAGTGTAATTGAATTTCAAATCGACAGTAGAACTCGATCAGGTCGTTGGCCAGGTGGGAGTCGTTAATGGTGTGGAGGGCTCTGGGCTGATAGTTGGTGATCTGCCTGAGCCCTCTCCAGACAGAAGCAGAGTTGTTAGCAGAGAACTGGTGTTTTAGTCTCTTACAGTACAGTCGTTTAGACTTTCTCACTGCCTTGCGAAACCTGTTCTTCGACTCCTGTTCTGTCTCTATCCCAATCCTAAACACTTCCTTCTTCTCCAACCTCAATCCTCTACCCCATGGAAAGGTATGAATTACAGGTAGCTAGAGATTTATATTAAACATCTGTCTGAGTATTGAAAGTATTGAAATTCAAGTTGAGAAAAGGTAAGAAAATAACACAAGTTTCTGTGTGACTCAAAGGTCAGAAGAATAAAGTCCTTAGGGTTTTCCATGTCAAATCGAACAATAATGAAACCGTCGTGTTTTGTAATGTTTCAGTATGATCAAGTTTTGTAACTGTCTCTATACAGGAAGGACACATGGCAGAGGCCGGACAACACAGTAAGTGGACACAAGTAGTCATTGTTTGCATTGAAACATTAAGCATAAATGTACAAACATGTTTACAATCTGACATCCCTCTAGTCATTAAATGAACACATTCAATAATAAATGAACATATGCAGTGTACAAACATTATGTTTGTTTGTATGCTATCATTCTGCTGTGTTGTGTGTAACCCCCTTTATAACCATGCATGCTGCTGTGTTGTATATAACCTCTCCATACTGGTTACATTATCATCCATGCTGCTGTGTTGTATATGACCTCTCCATACTCGTTACATTATCATCCATGCTGTCCTTCATGTTTGCTAGTGATGTGAGTTTAGATTCTTCCTCCATGTCTTTTTAGGTTGAGTGTGTATAGAGTTGTATTGCTTTCCTACAGGTACACCTGCACTTAGAGATCAATGTTGTGTAATTTTAACTTGTTTAACTACATGCTCTTATGGTCTCTTCCCTTTAGCACTATTTTTTGGTTGTTCACAATATGTACTTCTTGTCTTTGACTACCCGCAATGCTGTGGGGCTATCTTGTTGTTATTATCAGTGACCTATGCACTTTGTGAAGCTCTCTCTTGGAAGTCGCTTTGGACAAAAGCGTCTGCTAAATGAATAAATGTAAATGTAATGTAATAGAGCATATAGAGTCTGTGTGTGATTGTTACTTCATAGATGCAGACTGTATACTGTCATGCACCTGCAGAGATGTCAGTACTGTTTCTCTTCTCTCCAACAGATGAGTTTAAACTCAGGGTACCAGAGAGGTTTGTGGTGGCTGATAGGGGAAAGGATGTTACCCTCTCATGTCACCTCTCTCCTGAGACCAGCGCTGCCGCCATGACGATCAGGTGGTTTAAGGAGAAAGAGTGTATTTACCTGTATAAGAACGGCCAGGTGATAGAGGGGAGGGGCTATGAGGGCAGAGTGAGTCTGGACACCCAGGAGCTGAAGAGAGGCAACGTGTCTCTGAGGCTGAGAGACTACAGGAAGTCAGATGAAGGAGTGCACATCTGTCAGGTCACCTCTGGAGGACAGAAGGTGGAGGATACTGTGGGTCTATGGAACAGACGTAAGTGTTCTACAGATACAGAACATGATTATAAACATCTCTACATGAACTATGTATGCTTCATGTTTTGGCTACTTGCAATGTTTGGGACTATCTCGTTGTTATGATCAGTGACCTATGCTCTTTTGTAAGCTCTCTCTTGGAAGTCGCTTTGGATAAAAGCGTCTGCTAAATGAATAAATGTAAACTATGACAACACAGTTTCTGTCTGTACAGATACAATTATACTTTCACATGTAAATACCAGTTAAAACATTGGAGGTGTTCTGACTTATCTGGTTATGCTGCCCATTCTAACCCCTCTATACTCTAAGCTTGTAGAGATGTACAGTATTGGAAGAGACAGGCTCAAATCACTTAGTAGTGATGCAAATTAGTGAAGAATATGTTGAACAAACAATGCACATAACATTTAATTATCTTACTGGATTGAAGATTGATGATTATTCTGAGATGTTATATTCTCTCATTAAAACATTATATGCCGTAGTCTGTATGTAGAGATGAAGAACAGTCATCCTCTTTATGAAAGAGCCTGAACACAGAACACAGGAGTATGTTGAGGAGAAAGTATGTTGATGTAAGACTACTGACGGAGCAACAGTATTTTCATAGAGCAGCATTTTATCCTTGCACTTAGTCCATCTGCTTAGGATAATGATGATTTCATAGTTCTGTTGACTCACAAATATCTGTTAATAACGTGTTGGTATATGATAGTTGTTTAATGATCTTTTTAATTTCTTTTTCAACAGGTGTTTGGGGTAAGTAATTTCTAACTTCTGCTTCATCAAAAAAAAAGTTACCAGTATGTTTTAGATCACAAGTTCAGTAATAATACCATAGACTGAATAGATAGCTTTTATTGAAGCAGGGCTGGTAGCAGAGCCAAGGGTGGGGCATTGGGAGGAAGAGAGTGTGATTAGGGGGTGCACAGTTTTGGAGGTGATGTGAAGGGTTTATGCATAGTTACCAGGCATTGAAATCAGGGTGTGGCAGAGAGTCCTAGTGGGTCCCAGCTGAGCAGCAGCTCAAGCAAATCCCCAAAAGGAACAGACTCACCTAGCGGGCTGCAGCGAGGCTGACGCCAGCCTGAGTGTGGTGACGGTCAGGGAGGTTGGTCCTGACGTACGAGCGGTATGCCTGGGAGGACCAGCGACCCAGGAGCTGGATGGTGTGGTCGGCCACGCTTTGGCTGGAAGCCGAGGAGAGGGGTCAAAGCCAATGCGCAGTGTGTGTATGCAGGCGGCTAGCAGGTCAGCAGTGAGGGGGAGCCGTGCGGAAGGAGAGATGGGAGTCCTAACAGTGCAGAGGGGCTATGAGGACAGAGTGAGTCTGGTCACCCAGGAGCTGGAGAGAGGCACTTGTCTCTGAGGATGAGAGACTACAGGAGGTCAGATAGAGGAGTGGACATTTGTCAGGTCATCTACGTGTGGGTTTATGATCCAGGGAGGGTCATTGTTCCGCAGCTACAGAACATCATTATGAACTTCTCTACATTAACTATGACGACAGAAGCTCACATCACTTAGCAGTGGTGCATAGTGAAGAACATTTTGAAAAAACATGCAACATGCACAGCGCTATAGATTACACGGATGTATGTTGATGTAGGACCATTAACATACAGCAGCTGCATATCATAGAGCATCCTTGATTTAAAAACATCTGGTTACTGACACTACCATGTTATTCATCATCAATGTTTAAGATGAACTCACACAGTATACTGATGTGTTCTGTTTTAATGATGTTTTTACTTTCTATTTTATATCCTTCTACACAACTTCAGGACTAGGTGAGTAATTTCATATATCTGTTTCATGACATACAACATCATGGGTTAAGAATGTTCCAATATATTTCAGACACTGAAGATAACACTGCTATTGTTTTCTTTTAAATGTCATGGTGCCATTATTGAAATATCTGAAAACCGTCTCTTCATGGTCAAACCTGTGAGCAGAGATACACTCACAGTATTATTCATATGTATCCCATAATGAGCTTTGCTCCTAAGCTGTACTTGAACCTGCTCCAAGGTACAACACCACATAGAGAAGGACTCTAATAAGGAGAGGATGAATACAATGTGTTATAAACTCTCAAATTTAAGATATTTGGCAAAACAAGTGTGTATTTAGGTTAACCTTTAACATGTATTGAAATATGCTATCATGTTCTGATCAGTTTAGAGGGAACTTTGACCGAGCTGCAGTTTGAAAGACAGTGGATTAACCGGTATAAGAATGGCCAGGTGATAGAGGGGAGGGGCTATGAGGGCAGAGTGAGTCTGGTCACCAGGGGCGTCATTAGACACTTTTTACAGGGGCAGTATATTTCTGCTGTGCCCCAGTAAAATCAAAAGTTAGAGTTTTAACAATTTACCTTATCAGTCAGTGCATTAAATTAGATTGATAATCCCAGAAAAAAATTAAGCAGTATCCCAATCAACGCTTGTAAAATCAAAGCAGTTTAACCGAAAACACAAACCGATGCAAGCAGAATTCCATATCAGCACGATCTTGTGAGCTTGACAAATAGCCACTGCGGCACGCACACAGAAGTCCACGTGTCGGACTCGGCACACAAGTCAGAATTGAGGTAGCCTAGAAAACATTAGAATACTAAAGAACGTTTCTAAATTATAGGCCTACCGATCATCTTATTTTGACTAAAACATAAAAACAATATTACAAATTACAAAAAACTGTATTTGCCCTCAAATGAATGCAAACCAAATGTGTGCGCTGACATTATCTATTGATGTCCCTGCCAAAAAACGAACTTGCGTCCCTGAACTGTTGTATAGTGGGTTAGCAATGGGAGTTTCTATAGCCGAGTAGTGCATTGTGTGCAGCACGCTTGGAAGAAAAAAAAGGAATATGAGTAGAGTAGAGTTTTATTTCTAACAACGCCCCTACTAGTCTCCCGGGAGCTGGAGAGACGCAACTTGTCTCGAAGGCTGAGAGAGTACAGGAGGTCAGATAGAGGAGGGGACATTTGTCAGGTCATCTATATGTGGGGGAATATGCCCTAGGGAGTGTCATTGTTCTGCAGTTACAGAACATGATTATGCACATCTCTACATTAACTATGACAACACAGTCTCTCTGCATACAGATACAATTATACTTTAACATTTAGTAGGAGTGAGAGCATTCAATGTTTTTTGACTCTCATCTCGTTATGCTGCCTATTCTAGCCACTCTGTACTCTCAGCTTGTTTAAATCCACAGTGTTTGAACAGACAGGCTCACACCACTTAGCAGTGATACATATTAGTGAAGAATGCGTGAACTAACGTGACACTCCATAGCTTACACTGATGTCACAACCATGCTATTGGGAGGTGTCAACCAGTCAGACAAGTTGTGGGAATGAGGGCGTCAAAAGTATTCATTCAAGGGAATCAGTACTGTATGGAATGTGAATGTTTGCATGTGGTGCAAGGTCTGAACCAAGAATGAGGGTTGCCAGAAACAATGATCACTGTTGTGATGAAGGAGAGAGATCTCCTGGAGAGGTCCAGCTTATATAGGTGCAGCACAGATGTTCCCCATCAGTGATCATGGCTCCTCCCCCTGCCTGCCATCCTGGAACTGAAACAAACACACAGAAACAGCAGACAGGGAGAGGAGACCGTAACACTGATACATGTTAATGTTGTTGACTGTTAACATTGAGCATTTGCTCTATAGAGCAGCATTGTATCCTTACTATTTGTCTATCTGGTTACATAATCATGTTATTCCTCATCATTGATTAACATCAACACTCACTGATAGTTTATTGATATGTTCTGTGTTGATTACGTTTTAACTTTTTATTCTCTATCCTTCAACACAGTTTTTTTTCCAGGTGAGTCATTTTCATTGTTTCACGTCATATAACATCATGTTGGTTTTAGACTTCTAAGATGACAGTGCCACTGTTTTCTTTTATATTTCATGGTGCCACAGTTTAAATATCCCCCAAAAACTAACCTAGTTTTAATCAGTCATGGGTCAGAGCTCTCAGTTGAAAAGGTAAAGACTTTGTACTTCACAAGGAGGAAGGTAGTGGAGGAGGTCTGCATGATGTTGTATGGGAATGGTTTGGAAAACATGGAAGACATTCAGGTGTCTGGAGTCTAAGTGGTTGTCACGTGCCAGAAGTTGATCAGTGATGTGTGTTTCCAGGAAGGTGTGGACAGAGGACCCACCAGGCCTCCATGAAGATGTATGTGGTTCTGGTTAGAGCAGTAATATATTATGGGTGCTGCAGCTATGTTGCAGCAGCTCTGCTCTGACCAAGCTAGACACAGTGCAAGCCCAGGGGTCTCATTTATAAAACTGTACGTACACTTACTAAAAGTGTACGTACGCCCAAAAGCCTAAAATGGCGCACACAAAAAATTCAGATTTATAAAACCGTGCGTACGCACCATAGAGTTAATATAACTAGAGTAAGCTACTTTTGTCTTCCAAGATGGCGTCCCCATTCATTTCTATAAAAAGTGCTCAGTGGCGCAGTGAGGCAAGCGAGAGCGCGAGACTGGACGCGGCCATCTTTCCACTTCCGTGTCTTCCTGTCTAGCTTTAAACAGTGGCTCTTTTTTTCCCTAGCTCCGAGAGCTCATGTAAATCGGCTATCGGCCAATGTGAACTTTTGTGCTCGTGCCCTGTTAGTATCCGCCAGCACCTTTGCAGGCAACTTTCATTGACTAAGCAAATAAATGGGTTGCTAGTTTACCCATTTCGGATTGGTTTCAAACTTAGCAAAAATCGGGAAAAATTATACTATGAAAAAGCTAGTAGTATGAGCCAGGTTCGAAAATCAAAAAAAATTATTGGGGGAGATAGTTTTGTAAATGTTGAATAGAGTTAATAGAATAAAAACGACCGGAAGAGTCGGAAACCTAACCGTACATGCAATACCACCTACATCCACCGGGGCCGTTGCTTCAAGCCGAGGGGCGAGGGGTGGGGGCTTTGTACGCACACCAGTACGCAATGTTCCCTTTATAAATCACAGATTACCCACAAGTGTGCGTACGTGAATCAGCATTGTCCCCCGCCCTGAACACGCCCATTTTTAGCCATAAATAGTCAATGCAAGGCACCTCATGAATGCTAATCTAGTATCTCATAATGACCCTGGCATACGATTGTTCTTTACGGTGAATCATAGCGCATGACAACTTCTCAGACACTGTTAGCCTATTGGTGGAGCCCGAAAACTCAGAAAATTGGTGGCCGGTAGATCACCAATTTAAAAAAACTGTGTGTGGCGTCAACTGTGCCAGTGATACCGAGCCTGGCTGCCAACCCAACTTCTCCCCCCCCCCACAAAAAAATGTGGTCAGGAAGTTGGGTCTGGAGGGTCTCGTATCGGGGAACAACTACAGAAAACCAGAATCTGGGCGTACCAATGAAATTGCCAGGGCGGGCTTTATACGATGATGGACAGATGATCAACAGTAACGTAATCAACAACGTCACGAAAGAGCACTTGGGTTGAATTCGTTTTCAACAAAAAACATATTACGTTGCTCTGATTGGTTGTAGGTCTATCCAATTGAGCGAAGAGGCATTTGTTTTACGAGTTCGGTTGAAACACGCCCCGTAGTCACAGCCCAACGGAGAGTTTTCAGACTCATATTCTGACTAGAATTATGAGTATGACAACGTCAGGCTTAGTGATACCGCGAGTCGAGATACAATTTGAAAACAAAAGCGTTTTGTTATGAACAGTAATCCATTAAAGTCTGGACTGATAACGAGAACGTAGAGTGTAGCAATTGCACGGGAGTTTAACGACTGTATTTCCAGTTTTTGACATATGAGGATATTTGCACAGCATGGGCGTAGATTTAGGGGGGGACGCTAGGTAGGCTACTTGTCCCCACCAACATTTGAAAATGACAAAATTGTCCAGACCAATATTTTAGTGTACTCCTTTGTAATGCAATTTGGATCGATTCCGACAAAAATAAAAAATCACAATATATTAGCAAAACGCATTTCCTATTACTATATTGTCCGTCGCCCAAAAAAGGTGAAAACATTTAACCAATGCGCCCTAGAGCCTGCGAGACAAGATTATGTCATTTAATTGGCTGAAGTAGCAGTCAGAAACACTCCGTGAATCTTGACTTGCAGAAAGAGAGCTGTCAGTAGTCACGGTAAATACGCCAGGAAATAATAAAGCTTCGATCATATTAGTATTTCGTTTGGTCTCAGCATTGATATTTTGGACCCTTTTGTGCTTTGTAGATAGGAAAATGTCACCCAAAAATGAGAGATGTATCAGAAGTTTTTTCACCACCCAGAGAGTAAGTAGCTAGCAAGGTCGTTGTTAGTTAGCTAGTAGGAAAACTACCCACACAGGTAAAACCTGCTAGTCTTCCATCGCCACCCATTCTACAATGGAAACATGGCTTGAAAGTTGTTAGAATAGTAGAGCATTTAACCTTTGCTTGTATTAAATCTATCCCTAGCGTCTGCAATCTTTCGACCAGTGTGTTAGCAGCATCTGGTCTTGTTGAAGCCAGAAGGATAAAGCTAATCTACCCACATCATAATGGGACCGTGCTAGTTTAGCCTACAAGCAGGCTAGCAACTCAAAAGTGATATTAACTGGTAATAAGTAGGCCTATATGATCCCTTGGATATAACATCCCTATAATCTCGACCAATGTCAGCTGTCAACTAAGCATAGTGTCTGTATTAAATTGATGAATTACTGTACAGGAAAAACGGCACCCTGAAGCTACAGATGTAGAGCAGGTTGGTGATGAATCAGCATCAGGGGTTCAGGTGAGAAGTTGAATTGTCCACTTTGGTAAAGATTGCATTAAATTGCTGTTTTTTAAGGGATGTTTAGACAATGTTACCCATGAATGTTATTTACATTTAGTCATTTAGCAGACGCTCTTATCCAGAGCGACTTACAGTAAGTACAGGGACATTCCCCCCAAGGCAAGTAGGGTGAAGTGCCTTGCCCAAGGACGCAACGTCATTTGGCACGGCGGGGATTCGATCCGGCAACCTTCTGACCTTATCATTCACACTTATACTTGTAAAAATCTATAAATATAAATCATTATTTCATTGCTTAGAAGTCCAGTACAGCTGATGTAGGCCTAGTACAGCTCCATAAAACCTGAACCAGTTAGCTACATATTTTACATTTTTCTTTTTTGGAGGGGAGGGGGGGGGGGGGCCTTCAGTGTCCCTACCAAAGCTGAGACCAAACCTACGCCCTTGTTGCACAGTATTAAAGAAATATATTTTGTTATACACTGTGTTCTGCAGTTATCTAAAGGTAGGATATGTGATGTTATCCTGTATTCCATGCAGTCGGGGAATCTCCCCCCCCCCCCTGCAGCACTCCCGTAGTGGACAATCCGATGGTGAGGAAGCGCTGAATTTTTATTTAAAATTTGAATTGGATTGTACAAGGTGTTTATGGAACAAGAATCACTCAGGACCAGCGCAAATAACACTGTTGGATGTAATCTTCATGATAATCATGAAATTGAATGAAAAAAACGTGTGTGAGGAAAACAAAATGTATAAATATTAAGAGTAATGTTCTTCCCACATTCAATTTCTGCAGTCTGACTACAGTACGGTCATCTGCGTCGCCAATTCCGACTGTTTCCAAAATGTGCGTAGACCTACGGGAGGGTCGGAGTTTGCGTGAAGGACCGCACATTCTCACGTCAAGTAAATCTTTATACATCACAAAGTGTGCGATAAAACCAGCGTACGCAAGCTTTTTGTGAGTACGCAACGTTTATACATGAGGCCCCTGGTCCTAACACTGTGCACTGGTTAGAGGGGAGGGGCTATGAGGGCAGAGTGAATCTGGTCACCCAGAACCTGAAGAGAGGCATCTTATCTCTGAGGCTGAGAGACTACAGGAGGTCAGATAGAGGAGGGGACATTTGTCAGGTCATCTACGTGTGGGTTTATGATCCAGGGAGCGTCATTGTTCTATAGGTAAAGAACATAATTATGAACATCTGTACTTTAACTATGACGACACAGTCTCTCTGCATGTAAGAATACAATTATACTTTTAAATGTAAGTAGGAGTTGGAGCATTAGTGGTGGTTAGCTGGTTATGCTGCCCATTTTAACCACTCCACACTCAGAGCTTGTATATATATGTACAGTGTAGGATAAGATAGGCTCACATCACTTAGTAGTGGTGCATAGTGAAGAACAAGTTGAAAAAACATGCAACTCTAATGCATAGCGCCAAATATTACACTGATGTATGTTGATATAGGACCATTAACATACAGTAGCTGCATCTCATAGAGCATCCTTGCTTTCAAAAAATCTGCTTACTGACACAAACATGTTATTTGTCATCCATGTTTAAGATGAACTCACACAGTATACTGATGTGTTCTGTTTTAATTATGTTTTAACTTTGTATTTTATATCTTTCTACACAACTTCAATAGATGGTGAGTAATTTCATATATCTGTTTCATGACATACAACATTAAGAATGTAACAATATATTTCAGACTTTGAAGATAACACTGCTATTCTTTTAAATGTCATGGTGCCATTATTTAAATATCTGAAAATCATCTCTTCATGATCAAACCTGTGAGCAGAGATACACTCACAGTATTATTCAGAAGTATCCCATAATAAGCTTTGCTCCTGAGATCCATGTTGGATGGGAATGATTTGGAGAGGGAGGTAACTCAGGTTTCTGGGGTCTATTTTGGTGAGAGGTTGACCTGGGCTGATCATGTTGAAAAAGTGTTTGCCAAGTGCAAAAAGTGTATGTGAACACGTATGTGGTTCTGGTTAGAGCAGGTATAGATTATGGGTTTATTGTCTATGGGGCAGCAGGTATTCTCTGACCAAGCTAGATAGAGTGCAAGCCCAGGTCCTAACACTGTGCAGTGGGGCAGTATGAGGACAGGGTGGGAGCTGACTTGGCTGAGATGTTCTGTAGTCCGGTGCTTTCTGTGTACAATGCATGACTACAAATATTCACAAGTGGGTCAAAGGATCCACAGTCTGGTTGAACAGGGCAGCGTTTGTTTTACCTGATAAGGAGGTCATGGTCTGAAAGTGATTCTAAGATCAGCTGGCTGTATTTACAGTGGAGCTGTTGGTGAATTGACTGGCCTTACAGTGGATGGAGGAGGTTGGAGTGGTTATATGCTCAGACTCTAGTGCAGTTCTGATGAGTGTACAGTCCTTCACATCCCACAGTAGACAGGACCTGCTGGATGAGGTGCTCCGAGGTCACAATGGTGTGAGGAGGATGGGTGTGTGGATAAAACTGATGTGGGTTCCAGACAGTCTGGCTAAGCAGGCCCTCATGGAGGAGGGGGGTGAGGTGATGGTGTCTATCCAGCCATCTGACGGGAGTCATCCGACGGGAGTCAGATGGCTGAGCGGTGAGGGAGTCGGGCTAGTTATCAGAAGGTTGCCGGATCGATTCCCCGCCATTCCAAATGACGTGTCTTTGGGCAAGGCACTTCACCCTACTTGCCTCGGGGGGGAATGTCCCTGTACTTACTGTAAGTCGCTCTGGATAAGAGCGTCTGCTAATTGACTAAATGTAAATGTATGTATCAGTAAGGCAGAGGCTGAGGCCCTGATATGGACAGAGGTAGTCTGGTCTGGAGATGGCAGAGAGAATGTGATGGAGGGAGGACAGACAGACACCTTTACAGGGTTAAGGTAGAAGTCAGACCAGTACTTAACTCGTATAAGAATGGCCAGGGGAGAGGCTATGAGGGCAGAGTGAGTCTGGTCACCCAGGAGCTGGAGAGATGCATCTTGTCTCTGAGGCTGAGAGACTACAGGAGGTCAGATAGAGGAGGGGACATCTGTCAGATCATCTTCGTGTGGGTTTATGATCCAGGGAGGGTCATTGTTCTGTAGGTAAAGAACATGATTATGAACATCTCTACATTATCTATGACGACAAAGTCTCTCTGCCTACTGATACAATTATACTTTCAAATGTAAGTAAGAGTTGGAGCATTAGTGGTGGTTAGCTGGTTATGCTGCCCATTCTAACCACTCCATACTCTGAGCTTGTATATATATCTACAGTGTTTGATGACACAGACTCACGTCACTTAGCAGTGGTGCACAGTGAAGAACATGATAAAAACGTGCAACTCTAATGCATAGTGTCATAGATTACACGGATGTATGTTGATGTAGGACTTTTAACATACAGCAGCTGCATCTCATAGAGCATCCTTGCTTTCAAAATCTGGTTACTGACACTAACATGTTACTCATCATCAATGTTTTAGATGAACTCACACAGTATACTGATGTGTTCTGTTTTAATGATGTTTTAACTTTCTATTTCATATCCTTCTACACAACTTCAGCATCAAGTGAGTAATTTCAAATATCTGTTTCATGACATACAACATCATGGGTTAAGAATGTACCAATATATTTCAGACTTTGTAGATAACACTGCTATTGTTTTCTTCAACATTTCATGGTGCCATCATTCAAATATCTGAAAACCCTCCCTTCATGGTCAAACCTGTGAGCAGAGATACACTCACATTATTATTCAGATGTATCCCATAATAACCTTTGATCCTAAACTGCACTTGAACCTGCTCCCAGGTACAAAACCACAGAGAGAAGGACTCTAATAAGGAGAGGATGAAGAAAATGTGTTATAAACTCTCACATTTAAGATATTTGGCAAAACAAGTATGCATTTAGGATGACCTCTAACATGAATTAAAACATACTATCACGTTCTGATCAGTTGAGAGGGAAGAGTATGAGTGAGAGCATTCAATGTTTTTTGACTTTTATCTCATCATACTGCCTATTCTAACCACTCTATCCTCTGAGCTTGTTTAAATCCACAGTGTTTGAACAGACAGGCTCACACCACTTAGCAGTGGTACATATTAGTGAAGAATATGTTGAACTAACATGACACTCCATAGCTTATACTGATGTCACAACCATGTTAGTGGGAGGTGACAAAGAGTCAGACAAGTTGTGGGAATGAGGACGTCAAAAGTATTTATTAAACTAAAGTAACATAAACACCAATGTTTAGTGTGGTAATCAAGGGAATAAGTACTGTATTGAGTGGATTTGTGAATGTTTGCATGTGTAGGGTGGTATTAGCCTGGTCCTAACCAGACCCTCTAAGAGCGTCTTAAGAACGTTCTAAGAGCGCTTTAGAACGCTCTTAGAACGTTCTTAGGAAGATCTTAAGGTTAAGAGCTTCTTAACGAATCTGGGAAACCCGGCCATAATCATGATATTCATCATCATTGATTGGCAACAACATACACAATGATACTTTACTGATGTGTTCTGTTGTGATGATGTTTTAACTTTTAATTTTCTATCCTTCAACACAGCTCAGTTAGAAGGTGAGTCATTTTCCTTGTTTCATGTCATATAACATCATGTTTGTTTTAGACTTCAAAGATGACACTGCTACTGTTTTATTTTATATTTCATGGTGCCATTGTTTAAATATCCCCCAAACACGTAGTTTTAGTTAGTCAAGGTTCTTCACAAGGAGGAGGGTAGGGGAGGAGGTCTGCATGATGTTGTATGGGAATGGTTTGGAAAACATGGAAGACATTCAGGTTTCTGGAGTCTAAGTGGTTGTCACGTGTAAGAAGGTGATCAGTGATGTGTGTTTCCAGGAAGGTGTGGACAGAGGACCCACCAGGGCCTCCATGAAGATGTATGTGGTTCTGGTTTGAGTAGTAATATATTATGGGTGCAGCAGCTATGTTGCAGCAGCTCTGCTCTGACCAAGCTAGACACAGTGCAGCCCAGGTCCTAAAACTGTGCAGTGGGGCAGTATGAGGACAGGGTGGGAGCCGACTTGGCTGAGATGTTCTGTAGTCGAGTGCTTTCTGTGTACAATGGATGACTACAAATATTCACAAGTGGGTCAAAGGATCCACAGTCTGGTTGAACAAGGCAGCTGTTGTACCTGTTAGGGAGTTCATGGTCTGAAAGTGCATCTAAGATCACCTGGCTGTATTTACAATGGAACTGTTGGTGATTTGACTGGTCTTACAGTGGATTGAGGAGGTTGGAGTGGTTATATGCTTAGACTCTAGTGCAGTTCTGATGAGTGTACAGTCCTTCACATCCCACTGTGGACAGGACCTGCTGGATGAAGTGCTCCGAGGTCACAATGGTGTGAGGAGGATGGGGGTGTGGGTCAAACTGATGTGGGTTCCAGAGTGCAGACAGTCTGACTAAGCAGGCCCTCAGGGAGGAGGGGGGTGAGGTGATGGTGTCTATTGAGGCAGAGGCCATAATATGGACAGAGGTAGTCTGGTCTGGAGGTGGCAGAGAAAATGTGATGGAGGGAGGACAGGCAGACACCTTTCCAGGCTTCAGGTAGAAGTCAGACCAGTACATAACCCGTATAAGAATGGCCAGGTGATAGAGGGGAGGGGCTATGAGGGCAGAGTGAGTCTGGTCACCCAGGAGCTGGAGAGAGGCAACTTGTGTCTGAGGCTGAGAGACTACAAGAGTTCAGATAGAGGAGGGGACATTTGTCAGGTCAAAAAAACAAACAGTCTGACTAAGCAGTTCCTCAGGGAAGAGGGGGGTGAGGTGATGGTGTCTATGAGTAAGGCAGAGGCTGTATATGGACAGAGGGAAAGCGCGAGGTTAAAGGTGAGTGTGACGGCTCATGGCATTACAGGACTGACGGTGGGGGCCATGTAGTGGGATTGTACAAGCAGAGGGAGATCTTCAATAGTCCTTTTCTAAGAGAAACCAGACCAATAGGTAGGATTTAGATGTGTGCTGTCAGTTAAACGTGTTATTAACGGCGTTAGCGCAAACCCAAATTAACAGCTTCAATTTGTTATCACACGATTAACTTTTTTTGGGCTTAGCAAACTTTGTCGTTTTTTCCACATGCTGTTGCAACAACTACTGACGTTAAAAAAACTACAACACCACACCGGATCTAGCTAGACTGGAAACAAAACAACAGGCACGCCACACACACTTGTTTGGGCTTGTGAGCCGGCTAAAAAGTAGTAGGCTAATGTTATGTTTTGAGTGGATGGCGAGAGTGAGACGTCGAAATGGATGCCAATAAGATTCTGAATGGAAAGTTTACTTTTAAAAAGTTGCCAAATGGTTCCATTGACAAGACCAAAGTGATCTGTGTGTTTTGTCGTTTTGAACTGAGATATCATCGCAGCACGTCTAGTCTGAAATACCACTTGATGGCCAAGCACACAGCTGATGCGAATTCTCCGCCCCCTCGTCAAAGCCAGGCGATTGCAATGTTGTTTTCAATTAAAAATAAAACATTGGCACTAAGCAATCAGATCAACTTTTCCATGTGCAAATAACGGGACAAAAATAAATCAAGGGACATTTAGAATAGATAAAAATGTGCGATTAATTGCAATTAATCGCGAGTTAACTATGACATTAAAGTGATTAATCACGATTAAATATTTTAATCGTTTGACTGAACTAATTTAGATGTCTGTCTCTGGACCACACTCCAGTACAGTAGGTGGTGGTAGTAGACCTACAACAAAAATCTGACATGTGAAACAGAAGAAACATTCTTGTTGTAAAACATCAACACAGAATCAAATGTCAGGAATATACATTCAATATATGTTTGCTGTATTTGGTTTGGAAATGGAACATGAAATAATTGATAATTTATGAAATTATATTTTATGTTGTTCCAAGTAGCTTGACAGAGAATGTATTACTGCAGTGTAATATATCCAACATGTTAGTTTTCCATCATTGTTTCAGCTGAACAGTATTTACAAAGGGAGAGCCCAGAGGACACGAGGAAAAGAAAGGAATCTGCTCGTTGTCTTGGTGAGTACGAAAGACCATTTAAAAGACATATACAAATCAGTGTGGTGAACAAGGAGAAAGGAATAAAACCTTCAGTTTGTACATACACGTACAGTATATTTATTACTGTACTAGGAGTGCTTTGTATCTGTTATCAAGCTTTTTTTAATCCACAAGATTTGCTTAACTGTTGTGCTTGTGCAGTTTTTGCAGTGTGTTTTTTAAAGAAATGTGAAAATGACCCACTGTTGTACTTGATAGGAGGTTGAGGAAATGGGTCCCAGTTCAAAACTGCTATCAGGTTCTACGAAGACAATATTTGGAACTTTGTGTTTACTTCAGGCAGGTAGCAGGTAGATGTTACGGTTGAGTGCAGGGGTAACGGGTGTGAACCTGTGAAACTCACTCCTCAGGTGAGTGGACGCCTTGTAGTGACGGAGCGTGCCCACGTCCGTTACATACCGTCACACAGGGTAGGACACAAACGTAGGAGAGACAGGCAGGCTGAGTGTTTAAACCAAGGTTTTATTCTTGAACTGGGAGACAGGCAAGATATTTAAAGTAACACAGGCAAGGACAAGACAAACACTGGACACAAAACAGGAACCTAAATACATAGAACCAAACAAAACAGAGGTGGACATAATGACACTAACGAGAACAGAACACACAGTAATCAACAAGAAAAGTGAAGACAATGACACAGGGACACAGGGAAACACCAGGGGCCTGTACTACGAATCATGATTTGGCGTTAGCGAGGTAGCTTCAGGTTCAACCCAGGGTTTTCTGTACTACGACGGTGGATCACTTGTTACTGTGGTAGATCGCTATGGTAACACGGCTATACGCAACGGCTAACCTGCTCGGGAGCAGGTTAGATCAGAGATCAACCGGTACAAAAACCCCGCCCACTAACTCATTCTTGACAATAATATCGTCACCGTTCATAGAAGATCCTGTGAAGCTTGGTGCGCGAATAGTGAGAGGTGCGCTCAGAAGAGCCAGAACATTTAGAGACTGACAATACTCTTGCATTCCCTCATGAGTATCTTTCTGAAATATATAGGTTCTTAGCAGAGGGAATTACTTATATTGCCAGCTTCTTGAGCCGTATGTTGCCAATGAGACACATTGAAGCTGTGCACTCACAGTCCCACAGACTGTATGCATAGCGTTTCGCTATTTCACTATGGGTACTTTTATAGTGTGGGTGATGCAGAGAACCTGAGCAAGAACACGGTCTGCCGCGCAACTTGCAACGGATTTTCTTTATGGCTGTTGCCACCATCTCCACTAGATTGCAGGGCTTGATATTAACTTTTTGAGGCTCTTGGCCTTTGGACAAATACATTTACATTTCACTTGTCTATGCACTAAAGTCACTTGACCCCGGATACCCTTAAATAGCCTGACCAAGTGATCGGGCAAAACTAGCCTGCCTAACGGAGGTTGCTTTCTCAGGCAAATGACGAATGAACAGGCTTGGTTAAAGAAATCCGAGATGCTGGCTATATTCATCAGGCTCGGTTAAAGAAATCCAAGATGCTGGCTATATTCATCAGGCTTGTATCTACATTAGGCAGTCCTCCCTGACGTTTCTGGTGTAGAATGGAGTGTAATACAACATTGTGCACACTGCCAGTGAGCGAGTCTGACTGAGGCTAACGTCAAAACAGTGTAACAGGGACGCAGTCTCACTCTGAATGCCAGTTTAAACAAATCAGAAAAATTATCGGACCAGCTGGCTAAAAGCAGAATTCCCATATCTCTTGAAAGCTGCCCTGCTCGACTTTTTAGATGTAGACTTGACTGTAAAACTGTACAGCGACAGATCAATGGGTAATCGCTTTCTCTCTTAAAGGCTGTCCTCTTTGACCTTTTTGGTCTTTTTAAATCTAACTATTTGTATTATCCGTGTGGTCCTTTAGCCATTTTAAATGCTATCCTTTCCCGGTTTTCTGCAACCACATTGTGCGCGCGTCTCAAATGTTTACAAACAAATAACTGGTCCATACCTTGTGTTGCCGAGAACACCGCAGCATTAGCCGCAGGGGCGGTTTTAGCTAATTGGAGGCCATGGGCAAAGAATAATTTCGAGGCCCACCATAATCCGCAAACCCCCATAATGAGCCCTTTGTGTATGCGAAGCGGAGTATAAGCCACACTTTTAAGCTAAGAACGTCACTGTTGCACCTGCCCTGACGCATTTACGCGGCGGACAGCTTGGATACCGATCTAACTAGACAACATTTGCAATCAAGGGGAACACTTAAATTAACTATAGATTATAGCATTACACATATCAAAACAGAACAAACACAACAATAGAGCTCCAAACAACGCTTATTTAACTAAACCAATGCCCTTAACTTAGTAGCTTGCCGCAGGGCATTCTGGGTAACAAGAGCAATGCACAAGTATAGGCGAGCTTACAGCATTGTGTAACACACTTCGGTTGTGGATAGTATGTCCAGAAATAAAGCCAAGTCACTCATTTAGTGGCAGAATCCATTGTTATGTCTACAAAGTTATTTTAGATATACATTTAGCTAGCTTGCAAATCCCGAGGATAGCCTACTGTAGCAGCCCTTTCTATGTGACAACGGACATAGGTGTTTTGTCCCTCGGGAGTTGCCGTAGGCTTGATGCAAAAAGCATTACATGAAATCAGTGAGGGCTATTCGGATAGTGATGTCAAGAAAAGCAGTGGTAAATTCAAGTTATAAAAAGAGACCGTGTCCGTGTCTTATTGTCCACACAATCCTATATATCTAAAACAAACTTATAAAGAGCTCGGTTACACTACCAAAGTTGAATTAGTAATTATGTTAGCGATGCTAGCGTTATTTTACTAGCTAGCCTATAACATTTCACTGGGTCTTGCAGCTGTTTGATTAACTGAAATTATTATGAAATGTTATGTTGTACTAGCCATTTGCCTACTTTAGCAAGTCACTGTATTTCCAAGCCCTGATAATGTAACTAAAATGACACAGTAAATAATTCCTCTTTCAAGTAATAAGCCCCCGTTCAATCATAGATCCGCTCAATCATACACACTCCACCACACGACAAATTCTCCTAACAGAAACATCATGAACTGAATCATATGTTCCATGCTGGATTTAAGATAAAATTTAGCTATAAAGAATATAATTAAGGAATTGTGTTTTCATGCTTGATTTGAATTGTCGGGGAGGAGATCCTGTCCCAAGCGGAGGAGTTCAAGTATCTCGGGGTCTTGTTCACGAGTGAGGGAAGAATGGAGCGCGAGATCGCAAGGCGGATCGGTGCGGCGTCCGCAGTGATGCGGACTCTGCATCGGTCCGTCGTGGTGAAGAAGGAGCTGAGTCGAAAGGCAAAGCTCTCTATTTACCAGTCGATCTACGTTCCTACCCTCACCTATGGTCACGAACTATGGGTAGTGACCGAAAGAACAAGATCGCGAATACAAGCGGCCGAAATGAGCTTTCTCCGCACGGTGTCCGGGCTCTCCCTTAGAGATAGGGTGAGAAGCTCGGTCATCCGGGAGGGGCTCAGAGTAGAACCGCTGCTCCTCCGCGTCGAGAGGAGCCAGCTGAGGTGGCTCGGGCATCTCATAAGGATGCCTCCTGGACGCCTCCCTGGTGAGGTGTTCTGGGCACGTCCCACTGGGAAGAGGCCCCGGGGAAGACCCAGGACACGCTGGAGGGACTATGTCTCTCGGCTGGCCTGGGAACGCCTCGGGGTCCCCCAGGAAGAGCTGGTGGAAGTGACCGGGGAGAGGGAAGCCTGGGCCTCCCTGCTTAGGTCGCTGCCCCCGAGACCCGGCCCCCGGACAAGCGGTAGATGACGGATGGACGGACGGATTTGAATTGTCATTCGTTTGCACTGACAAGTGATTTATTTTAATTATATTTAAAAAAAAATACTATAGGACGAGGCCCCCCTGGTGGCCGAGGCCCCGGGCAACTGCCCGACTTGCCCAATGGGACTCACCGCCCCTGATTAGCAGAGAACACTGCAGCATTAGCACAAAACACAACGACATTTGCAGCAACGCTGCATTTCAAGTTCACACCAAATCGTTCTCCAGACCACTAGGGCAGTGCATGCAAAATGGGTTGTTTTTGGTGTTTTACCTGTTGTTGTAAAATCATGGAGGCCTAGCCTGGCTGCCAGCCCAACTTAGCCCCGTCCACAAAACAATTTGGTCGGGAAGTTGGGTCTGGAGGGGCTCGTATTGGGGACAAACTATATAAAACCAGTAGCTGGTCGGACCAATGAAATTGCCAGGGCGGGCTTTATACGATGATGGACAGATGATCAACAGTAACGTAATCAACAACGTCACGAAAGAGCGCTTGGGTTGAATTCGTTTTCAACCAACAGTATATTACGTTGCTCTGATTGGTTGTAGGTCTATCCAATTGAGTGAAGAGGCATTTGTTTTACGAGTTCGGTTCGGTTGAAACACACCCCATAATAACAGCCCAACGGAGAGTTATCAGACTCATATTCTGACTAGAATTATGAGTATGACTGGGCTGTGATTATGGGGCGTGTTTCAACCGAACTTGTACCCCTACCTGTTGAATGCAAGCAATTTCATTGTTCTATAGGCCTTTTGTAGCTATACAATATCCTACAAAAGGGACTAATTCAGGCAATTCAGCCTTGTACTTGTTGGCCTTACAATATGTAAAAGTATTGCCTAATGCTACTTACCGTTTTGAATTATGGTTTTATGTTTATTATTTATTTGCTCCCACAATCGTTTGCCACTGCAGGGTTGCAACTAAAATAATACAGCAACAAAAGTTTAACGTTGTGGAATGCACCAGTATAATTATGGTCACATCTTCAATAAGTCATGTAGCTTACGCATTTACAGCCTCTGCTATTTTCTGCCAGCTTGGCAGCAGCAACTTTGTTTAATTTTGTCTGTATTATATGTCTGTATTCCTGATATGTTTGTATTACAATATTTCATGCAGGAGGGGTAGACAAAGTTTGTAAGATAATTGTCTGCTCCTCCTGCGTTAAATATGCGGCTCTTGTTTTGTCCATGTTTGCGATTGGACATACGGTGCAAACACGGCCCCTTTATGTAACAGCACACGTGTCTGATCCGATCTGGGATCCGATCTGAAAGATCTGGGTTGAGTTAGAGAATTGATAACCGCCGTCGTAGTACCGCTTATCGTGATTACGATTGTTAGTTTTGCGCAGCCGGGTAACTGAAAGTAATCCAGAGTATGTTGATCTTGATTCGAGCCCCAGGGCGGGGCAAAACATAAATATAGCTGCAAGTTAAGTGGAAAAATATGTATTATGTTTTTGATCAATTTCTCAACGTTTGAAATGATGTAAATACTTTTGTAAGTTCCTTTGTATAGTGAAATAATTCCAAGAATCGAAGTTGAGAACATTTTAAGCCCTAACAATTTTAAAGGCAAAATGTTGTCAAATTGGCATAATAGATAGTTACACTGGGATTAACCAGAAGACTTGAAACTGTAATTTCTGTCAGAATAAAAAAAGACATGTTCATACCTGACTGGAGTAGAACCCACCATACAACAGTATTGCGTCTCATCCTACTAAGCAATTCACAGACTTGGACATTGTACATTTTTTGTATCACAAAATAAGAAATGTCTCCAATGGCACCCATTGTCAGATTTGGTTAAAACTCAAACAGATGTAATTTTGTCCTATTTATATATGGGACATACAAACAGGATAACGGGATGACTGGGTTGCTGCTTTAAAGAATAGCTTACTCGTAGTGCTTTGAAAAGGTTGCTTGGGGTGCTATAACTTGTCATGTAAGGGAATTTCAAATCACGCCTAGCATCAGTGGCGATTTGTCCTGGCTTAAGTTCCTGAAATGAATTTGCGAAACAGGCAACAGGCTGAACAATCAATATACTTCATTCGAGCTCATTTGGTTGTGAATCTGACACTACCATGCATAGACTCCTAAACTCGCTAAACAGATGATCAGAGTGTTGTTATGGGCTGAAATAAACACTCCTCAATATGTTTTACAACCGGAGGATTGACCAGAAGACTACAACCGTTCTGTAAAAAAAAAAAAAAAAAAACTTTGTTTACCAGCACAACGTCTCATCCAAGTGAACCATTGCCTGATCTGGACTCTGCCATGTATCTGCCAGGATAATAAAATAAGATGTTTCTCCAATGGCAAGCACTTTCAGATTTGGTCCAAGTTCAAACAGCTGTAATTCAATCATATTTTCACATATCAAGGTGAAACTTTGCAGGGTACTTCAAGGTGGTGTAATCTTAAAGCCTATTAGGTTTGAAAAACCATCATTCAAAATGACATTTGATTTAGTGACATAAATGTATTAAGGCAATGTGGACATTTACATAAATACACCCCTTTCAGCCATTTTGTATTTGATTCAACTGTCTTAATTAACATGTTTAAATATGTCAATGATACATATCTGTACAAAATGTCAAGTCAATTTGACCTTTTTTGTAGGAGGAGATCTATTTTGAAGGTTTTCCCAATGTATCACTGTACAGGAAAATCCATAATGGTGACCCTGACGGAGGAATCCTAAATACTAACAAAAACAATAGGTTCCTTCCTACCGGAGGAACCCCAATAAGAATACTAACAAGAACAATAGGTTCCCTCCTACCGGAGGAACCCTAATAATAATAAGAATACTAACAAAAAATAGGTAATAATAAAAATAATTCCTCCTACCGGAGGTCGAGCTGGGGCTGGGCCAGGCCATTGTCGCTAGATTGAGCGACTTTTCACTTTCCCTGGAGACAAAAATTATCTAGCTAATTTTAACGACTTTTGGTGAGTCTCAACACTGTGCTTGTCAGCGTCCGACCCAGCTACCCAGTACTTCTGAAATTCTAGTGTTGTACCTTTTTTTTATTTTTTTTATTCAAGTTGGGACTGGGGTACCAGTTTTTGTAAAAACCCTTCAACATACTGTATTTATCTAAATAAATATCAGCAAATCACCAGCTGTTTAATGGATTGATTTCAAACCATAATTCATATTTTTATATAACCCTCCAGAAATACAGCTAGAATACAAACATCCAGAGGACATTCACAGATTAATAAAGAATCTGGAGGACAAAGATCGACACCTAGAGGAGAAAGAGACACAACTGGATCAAATGACCCAGCAGGTGAAAGAGAAGGAGGAGCTTAGAAAAGACCTGCTGGACAAGAACAACCAAGTAAAGCAACTCACAGTCCAACTGCAGGAGAAAGACTCTGAACTGGAAAAGAGGAATCAGAGACTGAGAGAGAAGGAGGGAGAATTAGAAGAGAGAGACCAACAACTGAAGAGACTAGAGAGTAAAGTTAAAGAGACACAGAAGAAACTGCAAGAGAAGGACAAACAACTGGGAGAGAGAGATACACTGCTGAAGGAGAGAGACAGACATATGGAAGATGTCAAAAATAAAAACAATAAACTTGGTAAGATTTCATGATGTCACTTGTTCCTGATATAATTTATGTAATCAATTTTAAGTGTTTTGTATTTGGAAAAGGTACGGTTGGTACATTTATCAAAATGTATTTATTGTTCAGTATCATAGTCAGATGTCTCTGTTTGTCGTGCTCTTTATGCACTGCGGAAATTACTGGCAACGGAGACTGATTTAGTTATACTACTTGTTCTTTATTCCAAACACGAAAGACCATGAAACATACTGCACTCTGCACCTAGGCCAGCCCCGTAAGCCCCTTCAGCTCATTAGCATATCCCAAGTTGTGATTGGCTGTTGCCACTGAGTAGTCTGCAACTATCTCATCAACACTATAGTTACATATACTACATCCCCCATTTAGCTAGCCTTCCGAGGTAACAGAACAATCCCGTATTGCCACTCCTATTATATCGTGTAACAACAACACTGAATAGAAACATTCCTTGACTGCAACAGCATACTCTAAGGTAACTGAATTACTACAATAGATAGGTTGTCTGTGACCACCTGTAACCCAACCAAGCACAGTCTTGTAGTTTTGTGGCAAGTTTAATGCGACGTCCTGCTCTAGTGGTTTGAGCCTCTACAACGGAGGGCTCTGTTGCTCTGTCAACACTTTGTGTCACAGCTTCTGACTCTCCTTGTCTCTCCTCTTCTTCATCCTGAGTAAAGTCAACGTGTGTGACTTCTTCATTGTCCCTATACCTGGCTGCTTTGTCCGGCCTGAGATGCCTTCTGTTCCTGCGGTAGCAAACTCCTGCTGGTGTAATTATACCGTATGACCTTGGTTCCTGTCTGACTCTTGCTATTGTTGCTGGCTTTCATCCTTTTGCTGTTTCCATGCACACTTTCTCTCCCTCCTGAAATGGTGCAAGCGGCGTTGCCCGTTTTTTCGTAGCCTTCCTTTTGCAGCCGCTGTCTGTGCGCCAAGCCTTGCTGAACACGTACAGGAATCGCAGGCCGCAGAACTGCTTTACTCAAAGGTAAGCTGGTGCGCAGGACATGACCCATGAGCTGTGCAGGTGAGCACTGCACACCTGTGACTGGCGTGTTGCTCAGGTGTAGTAGTGCCATGTGAGGGTCAACCCCGGTCTGTGCCGCAGCTTTCAGCATGTTTTTAACCGGCTGAATTGTCCTCTCCACCAAACCATTAGACTGTGGGAACACTGGGCTGGAGTGGGTGATTTTGAACCCCCACTCCTTAGCATACTGAGCCATTTCAGCACTAGCAAAAGGTACATGATCTGCCACCAATTTGGCTGGAATACCATGTCAAGCGAACACGGCTTTAAACTTGGCTATGATAGTACCTGACGTTGTGTCAGTCAACCTCAGCACCTCAGGATATTTCAAAAAGTAATCCACTATCAGAAGGAATGAGGAGCCTTGAAACTCAAAGACGTCAGCGGCTATCTTCTGCCATGGAGCATCTGGCACTGGTTGTGGTAGAAGTGGTTCCTTTGGGTTGCCAGGCAATTTCTCATGACAGGCAGTAAAAGATTCAACCACCATGTGCATGTCATTTGTGAGACAAGGCCAGCCCAGTACACAAGGGACCTAGCGTGAGCAAAGGAACGTTGAATGCCCTGGTGTGCAGGATGAAGTCTCTTTAGCACTTGCGCTCTGAAGTCTCTGGGGATTATTATGCGCTTATTTACCATGAGCGCATAAAACATCTTTGATGTAGATGGAGTTTCTGATGTGTCAGTAAGGCAGAGGCTGAGGCCCTGATATACACAGAGGGAAAGGGAGAGGTTAAAGGTGAGTCTGAGGGCTCAGGGCATTACAAGACTGACGGTGGAGGCCTTGTTGTGGGATTGTACAAGCAGAGAGAGATCTTCACTAATCTTTTTCTAAGAGAAACCAGACCAATAGGGATGATTTACATTTACATTTATTCATTTAGCAGACGCTTTTATCCAAAGCGACTTCCAAGAGACTTCCCATTTAGATGTCTGTCTCTGGTCCACACTCCAGTACAGTACGTGGTGCTAGTAGACCTACAACACAAATCTGCTTAAAACTTTGAAGAATATGTTGTTCAAGCCACAAAATGTCTGAAAGAATGCACTTCACTGCCTGACCTGTGAAACAGAAGAAACATTATTGTTGTAAAACATCAACACAGGATAAAATGTCAGGAATATACATTCAATAAATGTGTGCTGTATTTGGTTTGGAAATGGAACATAAAATCATTTATTATTTATACAATTATATGTTATTAAAAGTATTTCAACACAATTTTCTGTTGCTTATGGTATTAGAAGTCAAACTGTATATGTTAAGTAGCTTGACAAAGAATGTATTACTGCAGTGTAATATATCTAACATGTCAGATCTCCATCATTGTTTCAGCTGGACAGTATTTACAAAGGCAGAGCCCGGAGGCCAAGAGGAGAAGAGAGGAATCTGATTATTGTCTTGGTAAGAATAAAAGTCAAATACTACAGATAAAATAAAAGGGATTTCCATTTCTACAGTGAAGGCACATTCTCAAGTCTATTTTTGCTCTTAATATTGATTATATTTGAATAATTGATTCAAACAGATCCAACACAGAGGTCGTTTTTGTAAACTGTCTGTTCATTGTGTCAGGCAGCCAAACCTATTGCTGACAGGCAGTACAAGGTTCAACCACCATGCGCAGGTCATTTGTGAGACCAAGCCAGTACACAAGGGACCTAGCGCGAGCCAAGGAATGTTGAATGCCCTGGTGTGCAGAGCACTTCATACATTTTTCCAGTAACATTCGCTAGATTATGTAGCCTGACGTCATACTCATAATTATAGTCAGAAAATGAGTCTGATACTGCTCCGTTGGGCTATGAGTATGGGGCGTGTTTCAACCGAACCCGGAAAAAATGCCTCTTCGCTCAATTGAATAGACCTACAACCAATCAGAGCAACGTAGAATGTTTTTTGTTGAAAACAAATTCAACCCGAGCGCACTTTGGTGATGTGGTTGATTACGTTACTGTTGATCATCTGTCCATCATCGTATAAAGCCCGCCCTGACAATGTGATTGGTCCGAACAGCTCTTGTTCGGACATAGTTTTTCCCCAACCGAGCGACCCCAGGACCAACTTCTCGACCAAAATTGTTTGTGGTCGGGGCTAAATTTGTCTGGCACCCAGGTATTATGTATTATGGCCACTACACATTTACTGTATGGCTAGCGAGTGACTTCGAACCAGAATTTCAACATTGAATGTCAATCGTGTGCCGGGTGAACTAGACTACTGTAGTATGCAGCTAGCACAGAAGAAAGTTAGAGCTACGTAGTAATGTGACAAGACTGACTTAAAAGTACAAAAAACACAACAGGGACAGCGACAACATCGGCAACCCTGCGCCAGGTATATATTTTTTTGTTAACGTCTCTTTAATCATACAGAGACATGTAAAACAAGACTGGGTGTGTAGACACATATACGATAAGTTTCACCTCCATCTTGAAACCTAGAAAATTGCTACGTTACAAAAAACAAGAAACCAATCCGATTGGGCAACGCCAGCGTTTAACGCTCCTCATTTACATAAAGTTAAGAAAATCCAACTTGCAACGCTCCGCCCGCCTTCCCACAATGCCCCACGCGATTGACAAGTGTCAACGCTGGTTTCATTGACAATGAATTGGAAGCCGAAGCCCTGCGCCGCCCGCTCCGCTGTAGTGGACACGCACCGTTACCCGGCGTCATGGAGCCGAGCAGCTAAATACTTACTTAACACTAGCGTTGCTACTGTATCCCTGCCTGTGTTTGCGTTGTTGCGCTGTTAGACTCAACAAGTATCGTGTCGTGGTGTCGGAGGACTGATCGAAAAGCGCATCATACATTTAAGTCATTTAGACTTGCATGTACAGTACGTAACACATTAAATAATGTATTTAAACTCAAGCTTATGTGGTGCGCCGCTGTATATCAGTTGTAAAAATGTCAGTAAAAATTGACCCATCTGCAACCGACGCAAGCACACCCTAAAAACACCCTGTACCAGGGGCAATTCTAGGATAAGACCTTTAGGGGTGCTCAGCCCCCAATGACAATGTGACATGAATACAGTGCCTTGCAAAAGTGCTAAACCGCCTTGCTAATATAAATCCCTAATTTCACTGGATAACATTTACATTTAGTCATTTAGCAGACGCTCTTATCCATAGCGACCTACAGTAAGTACAGGGACATTCCCCCCGAGGCAAGTAGGGTGAAGTGCCTTGCCCAAGGACACAACGTCATTTGACACGGCGGGGAATCAATCCGTCAACCTTCTGATAACTAGCCCGACTCCCTCACCGCTCAGCCATCTGACTCCCTCCTAACAATCAATACATCTACCATTATGCAAAATATTTAATGAAATAAAAAAAAAACTCAGGATGTCCCTTTTTTCATGAACTACCAGCATTAAATTATAATAAACTATATATTTTTTTAATGTATTATTATTTTTAGGGGTGCTGAGATGAAATGTAGGGGTGCGTGAGACCAGAAACATGGTCTAAAATCGCCACACATTGCAGGTTAATATAAGGCAGGGGCCCCCAAACTACGGCCCAAACATTTGGACCGGCCCTTTGAACAATGCCAGTCTTTAAAAAATAAAAATAAAATTATTTATTTTTTTATATTTTTTATTAAGTAGATGTTTTGATTTCAATAGCAATGAATATGAAAAAAGTTATTTACAATATTAATAATGCTCTTTTAATAGGCTGTGATATGTACGAATGTACGGTGCATTACATAGTAATAAACTAATTTAGCATAATAAATACTAGTGCTGTCAGTTTAACGCGTTATTAACGGCGTTAACGCACACACATTTTAACGGCGTCAATTTTTTAATCGCGCGATTAACGTTCTTTTTGGCCCAGCAATTGTTGTAGTCTTTTTCACATGCTGTTGCAGCAACTACTGACGTTAAAAAAACTACAACACCACACCGGATCTAGCTAGACCGGAAACAAAACAACAGGCACGCCACACACACTTGTTTGGGCTTGCGAGCCGGCTAAAGAGTAGTAGCAGAGCCCGTTTACGGATATTAGACATTCTCTGGTAGTAGGCTAACGCCAGACGCCGAAATGGATGCCAATGAGATTCTGAATGGAAAGTTTACTTTTAAAAGGTTGCCAAATGGTTCCATTGACAAGACCAAAGTGACCAGTGTGTTCTGTCTTTGTGAACTGAGCTATCATCGCAGCACGTCGTGGAGTCCAAAATACCATTTTGATGGCCAAGCACACAGCTGATGCGAATTCTCCGCCCGCTCGTCAAAGCCAGGCGATTGCAATGTTGTTTTCAATTAAAAAAAACATTTGCGCGAAGCAAGCCGAACCACTTTTCTATGTTGATAAGAACATTAAAATTAGAAAAAATTATGGATGAAAAAGAAATCAAGGGACATAATAGATAAAAATGTGCGGTTAATTGCGATTAATCGCGAGGTAACTATGACATTAAAGCGATTAATCGCGGTGAAATATTTTAATCGTTTGACAGCTCTACTCTGTATATTTCCCTTTACTTTAATCATTTTGGAGATATGAAGTTGCCTTTGCACATGGTAACATTTTGTAGTGTCTTTCTCATTTGTGGAACAGATCAAGTCCCTGGGTCAATGTGGCACTTAGGCCGTGTTCACGCTTGACTTCTTTTTTTAGAAAAAGGCGCTGCCTTCAAAAAGGCGCTGGACGTCACCCAGCGCTTTTCTGAAAAGTTGAGAAAACTGAACTCAAAAAGGCGTCGGGCTCAGCGCTTGTTTTGAAATTTTTAAAAGGCGGCCGCTTTTTAAAAGAGGCGGCCGCCTTTTTCCTTTTCTCATAGGGTTGCATGTAAAAAGTCGCTGAAGGCAGCTGAAAAAATAAGTCAAGTGTGAACGCGGCCTTATTTATGGATAATAGGTGCCACAGGTGCAAATTCACCATTATGTTAATCATTTGGCCATTTTATAATATATTCTGTATTGCTTCTCACCCTATAAGAAGACATATGTCCTACGAATCAGTTTAGCATTTCAAGTCAATCGGAACTACGGTTCATGAGGAGAAGATTTGTGTCGTTTTGGATAAATCTTTATTGCACAAAAAAATCCAATTTGGCGGCCGTTCTAGGTTCTTGAGGCTTTTTTGTTCCTCATATTGCAGTAAGCAATATGTACTGAATTTCAGAATTTGGGGATGTATGGCCTGCAAAGGGCATCACTTTGAAAATTGACATATTGAGGCGTGGCCTGTAGAATCAGATCAGAATGGGATTTATTCGCCATGAAAGTTTGCACAGACAAGGAATTTACTTTGGCAGGAAGGTGCATACAATAAACATATAGGAACCTAAAATTTAAATATGTGAACTATCTATAGTAAGGGTACATAAACTAGCAGTACTAAGTGGAAATAGATTTAAATAAAATAACATGTACAATAAAATAAAATATGAGTTGCCATATTACAATGTACAAAAAATACAAATATAACAAAAAGTACAAATGTACAAGATACAATTGTGTAAATGCGATGTGATAGCACCACCTATTGTCTCATGTGGGCCATGTTTGGTATGGTAGTTACTAATGCTCTGCAGTTTCAACATGCTACATTTCTCAACTTTTTACTTTACTGATTGAAACAGATTAATGTTTAAATGAAGGAACCGTTTTTTAAATAAGTCTATCTTTCTATCACACCAGGGAGCCATGAAATTGATCAGAAGCAGTGGACCAAAAGTCTTCATGACATCCTGGATGAACTCGTTAAAGACCATATAAAAAAATTCAAGTTACATTTAGAAACTGGATATAAAGACAAGAAAGGGATCCCAGCTGGAGCACTTGAAAACATTGACACAGTGACGCTGGTGAAGCTATTACTACAATACTTCGGAGTAAATGACTCTGTCATAATGACGAGGGATGCCCTGAAAAGCATACCCCGCAACGACCTGCAAGACCTGCTGATACCCTTTCTCAGCAAACTAGGAGAAACATGGTGATGGACTGAAGTAATGAAAGTCATTCTAATGAACTGTTCTCAGGACTGCATGATGGACTGCATGATCTTCATAAATACCAGATTTAATACCATATTTTATGGCAAATGATTACATTGAAAGAATGTTATTGAGCAATCATTACAAACCTTTTGGTGTTGCTGTTTTAGAATGTTGCCGTTTTAATAATTTGCATGTGTTCATTCTACTTCTGGTGTCACTGCTTGTACAGTGGCCATGTACACAATTAATACTTTTTATCACAACACTTTTTCTTGTATACATGGACCGATGAGCTTATCATGTTTCCACTGTCTGAATAGTGTCTGTGTTCTGTCTAAAGATCCTTATAGGGCTGCCGCGATTCGTCGACGTAATCGACGATGAAAATGCGTCGACATCAATATTTTAAATTACGCATTTTTTTTTAAATTTTTTTTATAAAAAAATACAAAAAACGCTTCAATTAATTATCCATCTTATTCTTAGGGGGTCTACTATAGAAATTATGGGTGCAGCTTCCGGTGAGTAGCGGAAGTTGCGGTTTGCTATACGTTAGTCCCAGCCAGCCGTCAACAATGATTCTTTCTAAAGTAATTTCAACTATAATTTCACAAAACCTTTTATTTTTTGGGGAGGAAAATTAATTGTTTTGATTAATCGACTAATCGGAAAAATAGTCGTTAGTGGCAGCCCTATATCCTAAAAGAGCCTTCGTTTGAATGAACCATGGAGAAATAATGGATAAAATTGCTTACTAGATAAAATGCGTATTTGCATATGATGTGTTAGAAATTGCTTGCAAATGTGTGTTGCATAAGGATGTGTTAGAAATTACTTGCATATGTGGTTTTAGAACCCTTTTCCATTTTTATTATCGGTAGCAATTGCTTGCCGATGTGTATACTAGATAAGATGTGTCATAACTACTTGCTAGAGTTTGAGACAGAGTGTGTCTGTATAACAGTTAGAAAATGTTTGCATAGGATGTGGTAAAAACGGCTTGCTGAGAGAAACCACTGGAATCTATAGGTTGCTTAGGAGACAAGGTGTATTGGCAACTTCTTGTGTAGAAGTACGCACGTTATCTTGATACATGCATCGTGTCCCTTACCCAAATTTAGAGAGACGTGTCTAGTTTTCCTATGCATAGAAAAGGGTGCCCAGCATGACCCAAATTAAGCATATAGAAATGATGTGTGTTAATGAAAACCACATTCGCATACACAGTTCGTTCAGTTCACAGTTGAGTACAGTACATTTGGATTACATTCAGACGGTGTTGCTCTCTATCACTCTCTAGCTTTCGCAGCATAGGCTCTTACACTCTTTTTTACTTGGATACTTAGACTTAGAAGAAAGAGGCATTGTATTGGTTTTTATTTTATTTTTACATATCAAATAAAGTTAAGTAAATAAAGTAAGTTAAAAGACAGTCGTTGTCTGTCCTCACTTGGCCCTCCTCCAGATCCAGGGGACACACCAACACAAAGGTGAGTCCAGGGAATCACGACCAGCTATTTTGCCATGAAGACATGACCTGTTTAACTGGTGTTTACGTGTGAAGGGTTAAGATTCACTGTTCAGACTACTCTTGTGTAGGTGCAGTATTGTTCTGAAACAGAAGAATAAGGGAACAAAACTCTTGATGTTAAAAAGGAAATACCAGTGTTGTCCGGGGACAAAGGAATAAGGGAAAACAAACTTTGATGTTATAAAATGTAATGTCATAAACCCTTGATGTTAGAAACCTTGATGTTATACTGGTAAATACTTCCTGCAATGCTTTAGTTGGTTTGGTGTAGTATGATTCTCACCTGGAATCACTAGCAAACTAAGACATGTGATCTCCATTCACAAACCTATGAAACGGGAGATCCTGAGCATGACTGGGTCATAGACGAGACAGTTCAAGGTTGATAGAACATAAATCACCGCGACAACCCGTTGAGAGGCCCACGATCGTTCAACAGTTCCAATATGATGGGCGGGATGTCTCCAGGCACAGCACAAGACACATGCAGGGTTTTAAATATATATATATATATACACCAAGGGATAGTTGTAAAACAAGTGTGTTGAGGCAAATAAAATGAACGTTTTGTTCATACCAAATCATATTTGGGAATGTAAAGAAGCCACACTTGACAATTGTCTTGGTGGTACAGTATGTTGGCAAACCGGTTTTGATTTGTTTACCGGCAGAGTGGAAAGTACCTTGCTGTGTCACAGACTCATTCTCAACCACATTCTGCTGAGGTTGTTCAAAATCTTCAGTTTTTCAGTGTTTTGTAGTGTTGTTTCCCCATAGATATCACCCACATGTTATGTATTAAAAAGACGCAGATGTAACAATCAACAAAAATGTTCTGTTATCATGTAATGTGTTATCATATAATGTGCTGTCATACAAAGACTACAGACAGAACACCTATTAAAAACTCCATTCTCTCTCAGACCCCATCTAGCAGTAAGGAGCTGGAGAAGGTGTTCATCATGAACCAATACCTCCTCCAGTACCTTAGGGACTGTCCCAAGGCAAACTAGGCTCTGAACAAACAGCTCATCGCCCTCAAATCCTCCGTCCAGCTCTCCCCCGAGACAGAGCAGGCTGTGGTGAAGTGCAAAACTGCTGGGCTGGAGCCAATGTTACTTGAATGGGTTCTGCAAGTGGAGCCTGCACTCTTTAATAGTGTGCAGAACGTCTACCGTCCCCACCAAGAGGTGGACCCAGCGAGGATAAAGATCTTTAAGTCGAACATGGCTGTCCTGGAGGATGTGAAGGTGTACTTGGAGGAAGATGACTTTGCTGTGGTGGTGGGGAGGATAGAGTGATTCTGTCTCCAGATACCAAGCCATCTTTGAGCGAAGCCTGTGCAGCCCAGTTGCTCTGGAGATTGGGTCGGACCTGATCCTGTCCAGCTTGTCATCAGACACTGGAGGAAGCTGCAACCACGGTTCTGAAGGACTTGTGCTGGTTCACTGAGCCACTAGAGGGAGCTTTGGGACAACCTCCAGCACTGGACAGGCTGAAGGAAGCCCTAAGAAAAGCCCAGGGTTAAGACAATGTCACAGGACCCAGGGTGGTGGTCAAATACCAGCAGCCAAGCCCTGCCGTTGGAGGTCCATATGATAGAACAGGAGGGTCGCACAACCCAGACCATATATGGTTGGGAAAACCAGGCAGCCCAGGCCACCAGATCTGGGTCTTCTTGGAACAGCTTACAGCTTCAGCCCACAACCCCTAGACAGAGGAGCACCATGCCTGTGATTGAGCAAGGGGCACGATCCAGTACAACCTCCTTCCCAGGACGTGTTTTTGATGTCAATGAGTAGGTCCATCCACAGACCACAGCCTCCAGTTGGGAGTGGGGAGGCTGAACCTTCCAGCAGCCAGATGGCACCTGTAAGCCATCCCCAGGAATACCGGGAGGATTCAGTGGGATACTCCAGGCAGGGTGGTGAGTTACCAGCGACATCAGTGTCCGTCTCTACAGGCCCACCGGTTGATTTTTTCGTAGGTCCAATCAGCGAACAGAGGGAGTGGCTGAGAACGATGACGTTAATGTTGTGCACTTGTTTGAGTAGTTCAGTAATGGCGGCGGAGAAAGATGCGAGCGAAACTATTCTGCGGTTGTGGCAACGCTGCCGAAAATAGGTTAAGCCGGAGCAAGAACATTCCTTGCTGAGTTTTGTTGGGGGCCATGATGTTGTGGCCCTCCTCCCCACGGGGTTCGGGAAAGGTTTGATTTTCCAGCTACGGCAGCTAGCTCCGTTACAGTAGTGGTGAAGGAGTTGGCTAAGGCGAACGCTTGCGATTGGTTATGGCAAATCAGAGTGGCTCTGGGCGGATCCAATAGTTTTAAACTTCAACAGAGGACCCGCCTTCAAGGAAGTTAACGTTTGTCAATCGAGAGATCCCAGACCCTCTGTACAAATGAAATGTACGAGGGACTGGTTAGGACCAGGCTAGAAATAAGAACCTAGATTAGGCAAGCACCGAAAACACTCCCAACCAGTTGGAGAGACACATTCCTAACTCTGTCATCCTGTACAGTGTGTGTACCAGCAGAGAAAAAGAGAGCTAGGGAGAGACAGGTCCCAACTGCACCTATGCCAGATAAATCCCCACCATCATATCTAGATGAGAGCAGACATTTTAGTCATTTAGCAGACGCTCTTATCCAGAGCGACTTACAGAAAGTACAGGGACATTCCCCTCGAGGCATGTAGGGTGAAGTGTTATGTTGGACCAACTGGCTACTGGGGTGTGGACTGAAGGGTGTGGATGTGGACGTGAGGGCTGTGAGTGGAGTAGCGACCTGGCTGTAGTTCCTGATGAAGCGGCGATAGAAATTGGTGAACCCCAGGAAGCGTTGGAGCTGCTTCAGGTTGCTCGGCGATGGCCATTCTGTTGTGGCCATCACCTTGGCTGTATCCATCTCCATCCGCCCTTTGGAAATTACATGGCCCAGGAAGGATATGGAGGATGCATGGAACTCACATTTCTCTTGTTTGACGAATAACAAGGACTTGACGGACATGTTGAGTATGTACATTGAGGGACCGGGAGAAAATGAGGATGTTGTCGAGGTAGACAAAGACAAACCGGTTGAGCATATCACGGAGGACGTCATTTACCAGGGCCTGGAACACTGCAGGTGCATTGGAGAGTCCGAAAGGGACCACAAGGTATTCGAAGTGGCCCAGCGGTGTGTTGAAAGCTGTCTTCCACTCGTCCCCCTCCCGGACGCGCACCAAATGGTAGGCGTTACGCAGGTCCAACTTGGTGAAGATGGAGGCATCACGGAGGGGAACGAATGCAGAGCTGAGGAGTGGCAGGGGGTACGTATTTCGGGTGGTGACGGCGTTCAAGCCCCGGTCGTCTATGCAGGGTCGCAGCCCTCCATCTTTCTTCCTACCCTCGAGAGCTCCTTACATATTTTCAGACATTAATTACAGTTTTAAAACGCAGCTAACTGAGTAGTTAATATCAGCCTAGATGTGCCGATGTACTTTCCTCTCTAACTAGACCAGTGGTGTGACCATGTCCCTGTGTTGTGTTGCAGTGGGGGGAGAGAGCATGGAGGACATGTTTGGAGAGGGTTGTTGGGGACACACTGTCATTTTGCTCACCCATGATGACAGTCTGAGAGAGCAGAGCATGGAGGAGTTTCTCCAAACAGGAAGTCTGGACCTACAGCAGCTTGTAGAGAAATGTGGGAACAGGTACCGCGTCCTCAACATGAAGGACAGGGCCCATGGCACTCAGGTCCCAGAGCTGCTGCACCAGGTAGAGGAGATGGTGGCAGGAAACAGAGAGAGCTTCTACAGCAGTCAGACCTACCAGGAGGCAGAGGCCCAGGTAAGAGAGATGGAGGGAAAGATTTAGAGGAAGAGAGAGGAGAAGATACAGAGGGAGGGGACAGAGAGGAAAGAGAAGTTTGAGACAGAGCTGCAGAACTCTCTGAAGAAGATTGAGGGAGTGATCCAGGAGCACGAGGGAGACATCAGAACACTCAGCCATCGAACATCTGAACTGGAGAGACAGGTGAAGGAAGAGAGGGATGAGGAGAAGAAGAGAGAGCTGGAGAGGGAGCTGAAGAGAGAGACTGACTGGAGAGAAGAGAGGGAGAGACTTAGAAAGAAGGGAGAGAATGAGAGAAGGGAGAGGGAGGAGAGACACGGGCAGGAGATGGAGGAGTTCAGGGAGAACTATGAAGGAGAGGCCAGAGTTGAAGCAGAGAGAAACCTGATGAAGGTGGTCCTACCTGAGCTACAGAGGAGCATCATGATCTCACACACTAAGATGCAGAGAGAGTTCAGCAGACAGATGCAGGAGAAGGATAGAGAGCTAGAGGTGAAGGATAGAGAGAGAAAAATACTTCAGCATAAATTAATAGATCTCAGTACTAAGTTTTTAGATGAAGTCCATGAAGTCAGTGCATAGAACTTAGAGTCTTACCTAGGACCAGAGGAGGAGGTGGTGGAGGAAGAGGAGGATTTGGATATAGAGAGACTTAAGCTCAAACAGAGATGTCAGAAGACTTCTTGACAGAGGTCCAATGCTGAAGGTAGTAAAAGGAGCTCTCCTCACATGTAGAGAAACAGAAGGAGGAAGTCAGAGACTTCATTCATACAAACATTGTCAGCTAACATTGCTGAATTTTACTGTGAACTTCGTAACATTATCCGCAAAATAGTAATGTTGTTGGATCATTTCTGATGAAAGCACATTTGGAATTTATCATCAAAGGACAAACTACACACAGTTCTGGCTATATGAACCATCATTATGCTCAATAAAGATAAGAATTTATCTGAATTCATTTCATTATTTAAGAAATTCAACAGTTCTTACACTATTTCAGTGGCTCAAATGCTAATAACATCAATCCAATTACCAACAAATTGGAATCCGTTCTGAGACCTTTTAAGAAGGAGTATAGGTCTCACTGGACCAGGATTACTGCATTAGATCAAAAGGATCTGGATGGTGACCAGTCACTTGATCTTAATTGCCAATCAACACTAACGACTGACAGGTGTGCTTCACAAACGGGCAGGTGAGCTGTAATGGCCAACTTTCTCTCCTGTCTCCTGGGACACGTAGTGAGAGAGTCATGAAAGTCGTCACAGGGGCCCTGGTAGCTTCACTAACAAAGTGTGTACCTTGTAAGTGAAGGTCCCTCTGCAGGGACCTGATGGGTTTGAATCCTACTTGTGCCTCACTTTCCCTGACCTGTCACTGATCTGTCCCAAACAAAGCCGAAACTGCTAGAGGGAAAATATATGTTTAAGGCACAATTTAAAGATGTTAATTTTCTTGTCGGCATGTTTTATTTGATAGTATGACAAGAGGGAGGTGACACACAGGAGTCCCCCCGCCAGAACCCAACTCAGCTAAACCAGGATCTGAGCCCACGCTGTCATGTTGAAACCTCAGCATCAAGGGCCCTTTCCTTCATTCAGAATTCAAACGTATCTTCAAAAAAGCCGTTTTTGTTGCGACCCTGAATGCAATACGGAGAGAGAAAGAGAGAGAGACACACAGAGAGAGAGCAAGAGAGAGAGAGAGAGACAGAAAGGGGGTGAGAAGGAGGGGGGAGCCTCGGGAGGGAGCAGGACTGGTGGGGTCGCTCAATAGATGAATCATGCATGCCTGGTCATTGCTTCCTAATCTTCCTGCCGGGCTACAGACATTAGCCTACATGACGGACAGTGTTCATGTTGTGATGGGCTACTCTGGGAGGTGGCTGCTCTGGACTGCTTATTTGCTAACTTCTGTTCGTCAGCATGGTGAGTCACTTGCAATAAGCAAGGCCGTTATTTAGAAAGCAGTGAAACGTTGCATAAAATCCACCAGGTGGATGCGTTTGTGTTACTTCAGCATATTTTATACATTTGTCATAATATATTTTACACTCGTTGATGTGTAAAATTGTCCATGCAACACTTAGAAAGTTTGTACTTTAATAAAGTATATTAGATATTAATAAATGTAATCGTATTATTTGGCCTTTTGACAAGCAATGTGACAGAGTGCTTCACATACGTTTTTATCAACTAACGTGACTACATGGTAACACCTTCAGTGACAACATTGTAGTTAGCTTTATCGTGTTTCAGCGGTACTAGATAGTACAGTAAAACTTAGTTTGGGGGAGGTTGAGCTTTCCAGGGGTACGATGATGTTAACATTGATCTTGTTTTGGTTACACAACCTTCTACTGGCCCTTTACAACATTCACTTGCCCCTTTAACCCTTCTCATACTGTCCCTTTTTACAGTTGTAATAACATTCAGCTCACACAAAACCCTGTACTTTCATAGCAAGTTCCACAAAGCTAGGTTTGACCATAGGTATGACTACATAGTGACATGGTAGTTCATGTAACCTCAATGTAAAGTGCTGCCTATCTTTCTAAGGAGACAGACATGACAGTGAAGGCCTAATGAAGTGACTATTGTTCTGCCTCTGCCACTTTGTGATGAGATGTGTTTGGGTTTTCTCTCAGAACTGTCAAGTGTAATTAACAGCCAATATCCCCGGTCGGTTCCCACACACACAAAGGGACCCGGGGCTGCCTGCATCAGAGGAGGGGGAGGGAAGGATTCATGATTACAGTAATGAGCACAGGGGAGGGAGCACAGCAACAGAATGAGACAAAAACAAACACAAAACCTGGAGGGACCTCATATTGGACAAGATTTAGATTCATATAATAGTAATTTACTCATTTCAAAACCTTTTATCCGGATGTATAATCATGTACAAAACCCTTCTCAAGGGCTGATTTGTTGTCAAGGAAACAAAGCAATGCATCAAGTCGTTGTTTTCTCCTTCAGGCTGTGTCACATTCTTTGCTCCACTGACCTGGCCCTGGCCCATTGTCTTATCCACCTCTGTGCAGACGCAGTGAGGGTGACCATGAGGGAGGAGAGTGTGGAGGTGGTCCAGGGGGACTCGGTGACCCTGCCCTGCTCCTTCTTCACCATGAGCCCCCTGTCCAGACTCAACATCATCTGGACACTGGCTCCTTTCTCCCACCCAGACTCTCCCTCCCAGGTCAGGCTCTCCCAGGCTCTCCCCTTGAATCACAACACCGCACACTCGCCCTTTGAACCCTTTGACATCAGTGAACTAACATGCTATCACATGATGTGTCCCTCACCCCTCCTCCTCCGTCCTCAGGTGATTGTTTACGACCACGGTCAGGTGATTGAGGACCCCTCCCTCACTGGTAGGGTGGGCTTTGCGGGCATCCCTTGGAGCGCCGATATCGTGCTGAACGACACGCGCGTGTCAGATGCCGGAACCTACCGTTGCGTGGTGAGCAACCCGCCCGAGACTGGCGACCCTGGCATCGGAGAGCTGGCCCTCAGCGTCCTGGGTAGGGGCTGGAGGGGATAACCCTCCACTCTGTTGCGGAAGTTGTAGCGCGTTGCATTTGCCTCTTGTGTGATACGGTCCTCTGTAGTATCAGACTCGAATGATTTCACTAGACATAGTAAAATAACAAACAATTATTGTGGAAACGTGAAAGAAAAAAATGTCTGGAACTTAAATGGTGTTTAGTTTACTGAACGCGACTGTGTTTGGACTGGCAGCACCTCCATCTCTGCCCCTGTGCCTATGGGACGGATACACTGGTGTGGGGGGCACGGTCACTCTGTCCTGCATGGTGGCCGAGGGGGTCCCCACCCCAGAAATGAGGTGGCACAAGCTCCAACCAGAAGAGATCTCTCTACCCATGAACATGGACGGTAAGAGCTGCTTAACGTGCGTCTTGAATCAAAGCAGAAAAAAGCATCTTGTGGCGTAGAGCAGGTGTGCTTTTAACAAATATTTTACATGCACACCTTTGAGATAAGACATGCCATCTGGTATGCCGAAAATATGTTGATCAATAAACAAAAAGGGAGTTACTGTATTGTTGTGTATGGTTTTTTTTTTCCCCAGTGTAAGTACAGGACAGGGTGAACTGACACTGGGTAAAAAGCAACATTCCTAAAACACTGCAATACAAGAACTCATATAGCAACATGAAGATATCAATGTCTTATAATACCCGTTGTTAAGATCATATAACGCAAGCTTTGATCTACAAATGAGGATTACCGTAGGTCAGTTGTAAGGTCTTCCATTTCTCCCACACTTCCCAGTAATGAGAGGGGAACAACATTCTCTGTCCTGGAACAGGGGATCTCTCAGGGTCCGTCCAGATGGTCAACGTGTCGGCTCAGAACTCGGGGCTGTATCGTTGCTCCGTCACCAACCTGCTGGGGACCCAGAACTGCTACATCAACCTGTCGGTGTACAGCCGTGAGTGTTCTCTTCGTCCAAACCTTAACGTTTGTTTTCCAATCGTGCGAAAACGTGGTCAAAACTCGCCCTTCTCACTTTTGAGATCCTTGGAGTGAGTGCGGGAGGGTCTGCTCATGTCTGTGTGGTCGCATCCCCGCTTTGTTGAGCCCTACCACTGACAAGTGACCACTGACCAACCTAGGCACATCACGATCCACATTGATAACTTTTCAAGATGTGAAGGAACCAAAAAAGAAATGAGGGTTTAGAGAGCCTTTCAACGATGCTCTACATTTCCCCATGTCCCCCCCACCCGATGTGCCTGCCTGCAGCTCCGGAACGTTCCCCAGGGATCCTGCAGGCGGTGCTGCTGACCCTGTCCATGGCCTTGGTCCTCGCGGCCCTGACGGTGCTGGTGCTGTGGCTCCACCGCTCCAGCCGCGAGAGGAAGTGGACGGACGGGGAGGAAGAGGAGTGTTACAACGAGATAAGGTACACGCCCTCGTTGATGAAACGCTCGTTTGTCTGAGCTCGCCATCCACGGACGGAGGACAAGCGCAGACGGACTGCGATAGCGAGCCACCCCCACCGGCCGTGGAGACCCGCCGAATTTGGCGGAACATTCTAACCATGTTCTGGAAAGAGAGGTCTAGAATAAGCTGCATGCGTGCGAACCGTGCCTTTTACTCCTCGCTGTGCCCATTTTGAATCACACCTGTTAAATAAAGGTGTCATTGTCTGAAATAACCGTTTGTGCTTCTTTAAAGAACAGTAATTGCAGGTTTGTTTTGTTGATACTATTTTTAAAGGTCCACGAAATGACAGAAATGAAGACGAGAGAAGGTTTAATAAAAATCAATAACACATCACGTACTTTGCAAACAATGACACAAAAAGCATTTATTTAAATAGGGGAAAAATTACATTAAAAAAAAACTGTACAGAACTTTGAATATCAACTTACAGTTCTTAAATAACCCCCCCCCCCATCCACTCAAATGATGACAATAAAAAATACATGGGATGGTGTTACTATAATACATTTGTGCAAAAAGAATTATTACTGGATTCTTCCCAAACTGCATGACTGACTGAAGAGTGCCTTTACCCTCGAGTGAACAATCTCTTCTGACTGGAGGGTAAACAAGAGAAAACCTCTGCCAAGCCACAGCAGTGTCTTCCATCAAAAAGAACCAGAAATCCAATTATAATAAAATAGATTTATATATATAATTTGAGATATATATATATATATATATTTATATACAAAACATGCTGTACATAAATGGCTGAGATTTTGGAATCCCTTTGTATGATTGACACCCAGGTTATGTCCAGTAACTTGTGCTGTCCTTCCTCTCAGTGAGAAGTCCCTTGGATGCTTTGGATATAAACAGTGAGAATGGAAAAGGAAACCCTAACCAGCGAAAGAGACCCTGTTCAGCATGGCCCTGTTTTTTCCCCCTGAGGCCTAGGGATACGTATGGGTGGAAAATACTGGCAGCACGTGCAGCATTGCTCTGCCCCCACTAAGAGAATTCCAAAACCGAGAGTCTCGCAAACTGAATTCCAGGGGTTTGAGACCTCGGAAAGGTGCCAGTAGTCTGCCAGCTCGTTCTCAAGGAATTGGTACTGCCACTGACTAAATGGTACGACACCGAAAAACAGTGAATTAATTCGCCTAATCTTATTCAAGCATCTTCAAAATGTGTCAATGATTGATAAACCCCGCCCATTAAAGAATTAAAAAAGAAATTGATAGCTGTATGCCCAACAGCAGAAAACGGATGAACAAACAACCCCGTAAGCCACTTCCTATTGCTGCATGCAGTCGACATGACTTGCATCCAGGCCGCTAAGGGAACGTCCCGACGCCTTGCCCTGGTGATGCCTAGGCTAGTCAGGAGGAGGTCTCCCGGAGCATCGGCTCTTTAGCACTGAGATCACAGCCACACACACACACACAGGCCAGGCGTCCGCATCAACAAAGCTTGTGGATCGTGTCAAACATGGATACTAGCGTCGGAACTCTGGCCGCTGTGGAGCTATGCGTGAAGGGAAATGACGTTTCCCCACGACGTAGGCCGACGAGGGGCATTCAGGCGACGACTCTGGGTCTATTTATGGTTGTGTTCCAGTCTCCGTGCGACACTCTGCGGCTGTTCATTCGGCGAGGTTCGAGTTCCCAGCTCCAGTCCAGACAGGACGGTGACATCGGTTGCGGTGAAAGCCATGGCCATCTTCTGGGACAGGGTACTTGTATGGCACAAGGTGATTCCAGATAGTTGGACTGTTGATAAGAGCGCATTTCTACTCCTTACAAGAACTGAACCAGGAACAAAAGATGGGGGGGGGGGGGGGGGGAAACAGTCCACAGTTCGATTTGCGGCAGGAAAAAAAGGGTGCACGATCGCCTCGTCGTGTGATATGTTGCCCCAGAGAGCGGATCTCCACCCATCAACATCAGTGTTTTCAGTCACCCCATACACAAGGCTGTTTTAAAGGGACTTCCAGTTATTTTTACACTACAAAAGGGAGAGAAGCCTTTCGTGAAAAACCAAACATGGGTGGGGAGGGGCCAATGCAGTCGGGGCTGAAGGTTTATAACAAGCTCAATCATGCGTCCCATATCTCCACCCAGTCAACGTCAGAATGTCTCAAGAGATGAAACCCTCTTTGTCCCAAACAATTTTTTGGAAGTAAATCAAATAAATATGACGTCTTTGTTTTTCAGTTTTTATTTAACTCTGTCTCCAGCTAAAACGCTGGAGGACCGTGTAGCACAAACAGTAGTTGTAGGTATATTAGTAGTAGCAGGAGGTGCCGTAGCAGTAGTATGGTTGGCTGGGGGCGGGACTTGGTGTGCGCGAGAGTCACCCAATCGCACTCTCACAGAGTGCCGTCGGGGTCCCTCCCGCTGGAAAGTGGAGAGCTGGATCAGGATTGATAGGTCGGCCGCTCGGAGGAAACTCGGCCAGTAGCGGTGCTTCAAGTAAAAGTAAAAAATAACAAAAACATTCCATACACCCCCTGGCACAAAAAAAAAAAAAAAAAAAGAGTCTTTAGTAGAAACGACCCCACCCCGCCCATTAAGGTTGTGTCCTGTGAGTCCCCCAAAAATACGAATAAATAAAAACATGGGTGCAGGCAGGGAGGGTTCCTGAAAGGAGGTTCCCCTCACGGGACGGCTGACCAAACGGATAGCGGCACCGGGAGCCTGTCGATGACCTCGGGGTGTGACCGGGCGTTTTTTTGGAATGTGTGGGGGAGGGGGGGGCACACTGGGGAGGGCGGGACTAACTGAAGGGAGTACGAGTCGGATATTTCACGTCCGGTGGATGACTGACGAATGCGGTAGGTTTAAACGGGAGGAGGGTGGGGGTGGGTTGGAGGGAGGGGTTTGCTGAGAAAAGGCTTATTGTGTCCGAAAGGAAGCCCTCTTTCGCCAGTGCACATAGAAACCATTCCCTTTTTAATGCATGCCACTGTCTCTGCGGAGCAACGTGGCGGGGAAACGAGACAGAGCTCACCTTTTTGGATTCCAACATCCCCCCCCCCCCCAGGAATCCCTTAATTGCACTATTTGTTTTTGCGGTGTGAGAGTGTGTGTGTTTGTGTGTGCGTAGGAGGGTTGGGTCAACACGGTCATGGCCCGAAAAGGTCTTCCTCAAAAAAGTCTCTCTTAGAAAGTGCACTTTTTTTCCCCCTCTGAAAAAGTCCCAGCGCCCCGGCTGCTGTTTGGTATGACTTGGTTCTGCCGCGTGCCCTAAATGGAGCCGTCCCCTTCCTCCTCTAAACAGGAAGAGGGGCCGTCGAGGAAACAGCCGTCACCACGTCCGGCCGCTACTGAAAAAGGCTTAAGAAAAAAAACAAAAAAAAAACATGATATTCTTGTGAGATTTTGCAACACGGAAGGAGGTGGAGGGGAACAGACCCCCCCCCCCCCAAAAAAAAACAACCCCTGCAGGCTAGAACAGTTCCAGTCCAAACCTTTGGACCCCCCATTCCTAGAACGTGACGGTGTGCTATGGACAACAGACCTAGCCAAGGTGCTCCAACAGGGGCAGCTCCGTCGACTCCTCTCTGGGGGTCAGGGGGTCGCCTGGAGACTGAGGGGTGGTTTCCTTCGACTGGGTGACCCCCAGGGGGTCCTGGCTGGGGCCGGCCTCGGGAGGGGGGGGGCCCGGGGTCGGGGGCTGAAAAGCAGAGCAGAGATTAAGAGCGGCATCTACCATCTGCTACTTGCACAGTAGAAGAACTCCATCTCTAACGTCTGTGGGAGTCTCTGTCAGAAGACTAAACTGCAGTTTTGCCACTTGACTTGCATGATTGGTTCAAATCCTGCTGCACTCATGAACCATCCTGCAATGTTTGCGGACGGGTTCAAACGTACATACTATAAATACAATGGCTACTCTCACCTCTAAATGATAATCATCTAGAATTACATGACTTTAAAAAATGTGTTTAGTTGATGTAGATAAAATACTTGAGACACATTTCAGTCTGCGACACTTCATAACTCCCGTCTTGGAAACCATCTGTCGAAGCTACGCTGACCATTTTTATCCGGAATGGCGACTAGCGACTCATCAGGTGGCTCCCCCTGGCTGTGACTACTGCCACAGCCTATCACAGACGGACCGGCGCGGACGTTCACCTGTGTCCTCGCGGTCGGACCCGCCCCCGCGTCCGAATCGCCGGGCGGCGGCGGCCCGTTGAAGCCCTTCCTGCCCGAGAGGCTCCACTTCCCGTAGGGGCTGTCGTAGACCAGGCCCAGCCCGGCCCTGGCCCCGCCGTGGTGGTGATGGTGGTGGTGGGCTCCGGCGCCCTCCTGCCGGCCCCCGGGGCAGAAGAAGCGCTCGGGCGCCGGCAGGGGGGGCAGCACCATGGAGCTGCTGAAGGACAGCTGCGAGCTGGAGAGGTGCTGGCCCAGCAGGCCCTGGATGGACGAGGTGCGGTGGAGGGAGGCGGCCAGGGCTCCCTCGGCGCGGCCCTCGGATTGGCTGAGCAGGGCCAGGGGGAGGGGGTGAGGATGATGGGGCCAGGTCGGCGTGGGGCCAGCAGGGTTGTCGGTACCTACGAACCACACACACACACACCTCTTTAAGAAACATGTTTCATCAACATCCCATACGAGGAGAACATCAACCCAACTTAGCCCTGTTTACAAGCGGTGCCAATAGGTGGGGGAGGAGGAGGATATAGCGACCGTCCCAGGGTGGTGAGAGGCGATCTGGGGGACGACGGCGACACAAAACCCCAGCCTTACCCATGGCGGGCTGGAGGGTGGCGAGGTGGGGCTGGGGGAGGCCCGAAGCCGGGGTGCTCTGGGTGGTGGTGTGCCCGGCCGGGTTGTTGGAGATGGAGGCCGAGCCCCCGCCGCAGTCCGAGTCCTCGATGTTCCCGCCGCTGTTGCAGCCGGCGCCGCAGCCCTTCTGCAGCCTGGAGGACGGGACACGGGACGTTAGAGTGCGTGTGTGTGTGTTTCAGAGCGCCTCAGTGTGTGGTATAGCTGGCTCGACGCATTCTGATATCGCCTGGTGTGTGTGTCTACCTGCATGCGACACTGCTGGCTCCACACATTTGGTACGGGTGTGCGCTCGTGTGTGTGTGTGTGTGTATCTGTGAGCGTGCGGTCCTCTGACCTGTCCCAGCTGCTGAGGAGCCAGGCGTAGATGGTGTGGGGGCTGACGGGCCCCCCCCACACCGAGCGCAGCTGGGCGTGCCCGCCGGCGTACGACGTGGTCAGCGGCGACACGTAGATGGGGTAGCCGATGGGCTGGTCGCACGACGAGTTGATCATGTTCCGCAGGGCCTGCTTGGCGTTCTGGATGCTGCCGCGCTCGGGGTTGCGGTTGCGCAGGAAGACCAGCTCCTGCTGCTGCCCCGCCCACAGGCCGCGGACGCACTCCCTGTTCACCTGGAGGGGGGGAGGCGTGTGCGCGTGCGGTCAGAATGTTGATGTTGTCACGGAGCAGGTTTCCCGCAGCGCTTTGCAGCTAGGGCGGCCGCCTGAGCAACACGAGCCTGCCGCCTTACGTTTAGAAGACGCTCTTATCCAGAGCGACTTACAGTAAGTACAGAGACATTCCCCCCCCCCTGAGGCAAGTAGGGTGAATGGCCTTGCCCAAGGACACGACGTCATTTGGCACGGCCGGGAATCGAACTGGCAACCGCCTTGACTGTGTCGTCCCAAAATGAAACAAATTCCAGTCCCGACGGCAAATCCCGCCCCCTACCGTCTTAAAGGAGACATGACATGAAAACTTCATTTTATGAGGTTTTTTAACATTAATATGAGTTCCCCTAGCCTGCCTTTGGTCCCCCAGTGGCTAGAATTTTCGATAAGTGTAAACCAAGCCCTGCATGTTCTTCTCCGCCTTTGACAAAATGAAGGCTCAATTGCTCTGTTTGAAAATCTCCCCCTAGTGACGTAGATAGGGGGAAGGTTACCTCCCCTCTCTCTGCTTTGCCCGCCCAGATCATCTCATTGAAATTATTTATGAGTGTGCACCTCTTTGAGGCATCTTACAGCAACGGGGGCTACGAGCTATTGCGATACATCCGTTGTAAGCATTAGCGCATGTTGCCGCCCCTCTCCTCCTCATTAGTATTTAAAGCTACAGACACCAAAACAGCGCGTTCTGAGGAAAGCTCATTGTGGGACTACTCGTAGTGGCTATAATTCTGCACCATGGCTGAATTTCGGGAAAGATACTTCAGATACAGTATTAGGGGACCACTAAGGCCTATATAAAAGCATCCAAAAACAGCCTTTCATGTCTCCTTTAACTAACACATTTTCGGCGGGAAACCCTGGCTCTTAATGAAGGGTGGTCTGGCTCAATCCCACCTGAACACACCAGGTGTGGTGGAATAGGAAAACATCTCAAACGTGCAGGGGCAGTGGGGCCCTGAGGACCAGGGTTGGGAAACATTTTCTAGATGTTTCCCTGCTCCCGACGCACCCGATTCAAAAGCATGGAAACAGCTGGAATAGAGACATCCAACCCCGTTCGTGGAAAGCTACCTTCATGTAGGTTTGGGCTCCAACACTAATCGAGCACACCTGATCATGACCATCAGCCGGTCGATCAGGTCAAGCACTGTTGAATCAGCGTGATTGGAGCAAAAACCGACAGGCGGGTAAAGCTCTCCAGGAACAGGGCCTGAGACCCCCCCCCCCCCCCCCCCCCCCCCCCCCCAGTTCTAGAACGTACCGGAACAAGAAGCGGGCAGCCCCTCACCTTGATGACCCTGAAGCTCAGGAACCTCTTGTTGAGCATGATGATCTTGTACTCGTCGCTGCCGTCGTCCATGACATGGCGCAGGGCCAGCAGCGAGGGCATGTTGGCCAGGATGGCGCTGCGCCACACCGGGTCGCCCTCGTGCGAGATCAGCATCTTCTCCTCGTTGGCCGTGATGGCGTCGAACAGCACCGCTGGGTCCTCGTACTCGTCCGGGGACGTGAAGTGGTCCTGGGGAGGGGGGAGAGCGGGAGGGGGTGGGTGGGGGATAGAGGAGGGAGGCATTGTGTCAATCCCACTGTTGTCGAGAAATTTGCCGCGTCCAGTGTACGCCGAGGCCAGAATAGTGATAACACTGAAAACAATAAAGGCAAAAAAATATACAAATATAAAAAGATGAAAAAAAATCGAATCTAATTGGATCTGTAGAGCCTTTTTCGCAAGCAACGTCACAGAGGCTTCACATACGGCCACAGAACCGCACCCAAACCAGCCGAAACCCTCAAGGAAGACACATGGAAAGCTCCCAGGACAACTCGGGAGAAACCCGTCCGAAAGGAGGAGAGATTCAGCGAGGGGCTCCCTTCCTCCAGAGACGACCGGGGGGGGGGGAGGAGGGAGAGGGAGGCGGGCCGGAGTCTGGGCACAGTCGTGCATCGAGAGGTTCTAAACGATATGTTCTGTCAGAAGGGTGGTTTCCCCGGTTCCCAGGGATCCTACCTGGTGGAGTTTCAGAGACATCCGCACGCCGGGGGCCACCACCCTGTTCAGGAGCTCCATGTCCGCAAACACCCACTCGTCCCTGGGGCAGGTGATGCGGAAGTCCCCCTTAAAGAGGGCGTGGAGGCCGTACAGGAAGGGCTCCAGGCTGGGGGCAATACACACACACGTTATGACGATCTACACAACACTTACCCACAACAGTGGAGGTGTGTGTGTGTGTGTGTGTGTGTGTGAGAGAGAAAATGTCTCTGTGTGAGAGAGTGAATGTGTGTGTGTAAGCGAGTGTGTGTGTGTGTGTGCAGGACAGTCACCTGGCAGACATGCTGTGCGAGGCCGTGCCCAGGGCCCTCCTTCCCAGGATACAGAGGCCGAAACACAGGGTGACCAGAGGGGAGTCCCTCTCACTGTCCACCGGCTGCAGCACCACACAGGACACCGTGGGGAAAGGTTTAGGGCTATCAGACGGATTCTGCTTTGGGATTGTTTGGGTGTGGGTGTGTGTGGGGGGGGGAGTATAATCCCATTGGATAAAGTGAAGGAACTGTAGCTGATTTTGTTAAAGATGAAATAGCTACAACAGTGACAAAGCAGAGGGGAGAGGGGGAGAAGAGATAGGAGGAGAGAAAGGAGAAGGGAGAGAGGAGAAAAAGGAGAGGAGAAGGGAGGACAGGATAGGAGAGAGAGAGAACAGGAGAGGAGAGTGAGTTAACAGGAGAGGAGAGAGAATAGGAGAGGAGAGAGAGAATAGGAGAGGAGAGAGAACAGGAGAGGAGAGGAGAGAGAACAGGAGAGAACAGGAGAGAGAGAACAGGAGAGGACAGAGAGAGAACCGAAGGAAATCCGCCGCCACACCCCGTCCACGAACCCCTCCAAACCCACCGTCTGCCTCCGGCTGTTGCAGTACTGGATCCAGTCCAGGTAGACCATGCAGAAGGCGGCGGGGGTGATGCCCGAGGCGCGGTGGTCGTAGTCCTCGTCGATGTTCAGGTTGAAGGTGGGGTCGCTGTCCACGTAGGCCGGGCCCAGGCACGGCCTCAGGGCCTCCTGCACGGCCTCGTTGGCCAGCCACTCCTCCAGCTTGGCCGAGCGGCTCACGTAGTAGATGATGCTCTGGAGGGGGGGGGGGGGGGGGGGGGAATGAGCACAACGGTGTTGTCAACCAAATCGCTACGGGAGTCTGGGGGGATCGTTCGCCGTTGCTTCCCATTACCATGGATAACAGCTTCGACGATAACAGTATACATCTAGCAGAGCACTTCGACGATAACAGTATATATTTAGCAGATCACTTCAACGATAACAGTATATATCTAGCAGATCACTTCAACAATAACAGTATATATCTAGCAGATCACTTCAAAAATGAGTATATATCTAGCAGATAAGGCCTTAAATAATACATCTATATACAAATGACAGCTTCAACAACAAGAACCACATCCACCTATCAGAAAACGGCTTCAACGACAAGAACCACATCCACCTATCGGAAAACAGCTTCAACGACAAGAACCACATCCGCCAATCAGATAACAGCTTCGACGACAAGAACCACATCCACCTATCAGAAAACAGCTTTGACGACAAGAACCACATCCGCCAATCAGATAACAGCTTTCAACGGCGACTATCCGCACGGACGGCCGACACACCGATTTCAACAGGGGAAAAAACCGTGCCCGGCCGTCTAGCTCCGGAAAGTTCCGAGGCTGCCCCCCCCCCCCCCCCCCCCCCCCCCCTCTCCGTGTCCCCCCCCTCACCTTGACGTAGTAGGTGATGAGGATCTTGCGCAGGTCGAACACCTGCAGCATGGAGGCGGCGTTGTTGTCGCTGATGCTGTAGCCCTCCAGGATGTACTTGGTGGCGGCCACCTCCCAGGCCAGCCAGCGCTGGCCGAAGGCGGCGTTGAAGGACAGCACGTGGGGCAGGTGTCCCGGCTCGCAGCAGCAGCAGCCCTCGTCCTCCTCCACGCCCTCCGTGATGGCCTCCACCTCCCGCTGCTGGCAGTAGGTGCCTGCGGCGGGCGATCGGTCGCACACACACACAAACACGTACACACACACAGGATGAAAGAGGGAGACGGTGAGTGGACACCACCCGACGTTGAACGAAAGGAAACTTCTCAGCTAAATTACAGCTTTGTCTTTGTCTTTCTTACTTTTTTCTTTTCCAGAACATTCTCAACCTCCCTCCCTCCCATCCCTCCCTCCCCTCCCATCCCCTTCCATCCCCTAAATCCCCTCCATCCCCTCCCTCACCCCTGAACTCCAGGCCGCGGAGCTGGAAGGTGACCAGGCCGTTGCCGATCTCGATGACGTGCACCAGGGCGTTGAGGTAGTCGGAGGCCAGGATGAAGCAGTCCCCGGCCGCGTAGTTCCCCCAGCGGCCCAGCAGCAGGTCGCCGCACAGGCTGTGCTGCAGCGAGCGCGTCAGGTGCTCGTAGAAGATGGAGTTCAGGTTGTTGTCGTCGGCGCCTGCCCCCCCCGAGAAAAGGAGGCAGGAGAGGAAAGGGGGGAGGTGAGGAGCAGAGAGGGGGGGGAAGGTGGGGTCATGGGAGGGGGGGAGAAGGGGAAAAGAGAGTATAAAGGGAAGGAGGGGGAGAGAGGGAGTGAGAACGAGAACCGTTTGAGAGCACCCGGAGACGCCGTCGCCAGAACGACCACCAGAGTTCAGACAGGCTGACGCCGTAACACACTCTCCCTCACCTGGGTTGCGGTCCAACTGGGTTGCAAGTCTGGTGTTGGAGTGGTCCACCCGTTTGGTGCTGGAGGGACACACACTCCACTGGTCATTTTACGAACCGTCCAACACCGTAACACAACTTTTCTCGCTTAACGGAACGGACTCGAGGACAGGCGACCGTACAGTTGAACCCCCTAGCACCCGATTCCAAGGAAAGGGTCGTTACCAGGCTTCTACAGAGCTTCGTTGCGACTCGTTCACTAGAATCAGGTGTGTTGGGAGCAGGGGAAACATCTAACACGGGAAACATCGGGTGGGGGGGGGGGGGGGGCCACGAGGAGGACCAGGGGGGTTGGGAAAAGCACTGGCCCAAAGATACTCACTTGTAATCTCGCTCCCAGAACTTGACGGGGCGGGTGTAGGAGGTGACGAACACGGCGCTGCCCAGGACGGGGTTGAGAGGGGTGGAGAAGAGGGCGGAGAACACCGCCTGGAGGAACAGCATGGCGGAGTCTGGAGGACACCCTGGGGTTAAGGAGCTATAGGCCAACACGGGCGAGCGAATACCGTCCGTCGCGTATACACTGGGATTGGTCAAACTCGCCTGATTGGTCGATTGGGATCGAACTGCGATCATACTTCACTGAACTTGGTCGATAAAGCGAAACAACAGTTCCGGAAAAAAATTCTACCTCCACCACTGTACTGTAAGGCTAACAAAATGATTGGGGCATTCAATATCATTTCGATTACAAGGTAAATAAATGACACGTCGAAGCGGAAATGTTTGTCAAGTTTTCCACCGATCGCGCCGTGAAGAGCTCGCCACGGCGGCAGAGCGGGGCAGCGGAAGGATACGAGGCACGGCGAAGGGCTGGGCGAAGGCATGGAAGGCGGAGCCCCAGGTGATTTGCCAGGGAGCGATGTAGGTGAGGACGAAACGCAGCTTGTAGAGGAGGTCCCACAGCTGCAAACACACACACACATCAGCCCAAGACAAACAACATCTCGTTCTTTTCCAGCCTTAGGATCACATCACAGTCCCTTGTGTTGGTATTCCGGGAATTTCAACAACAGTCGAATCGCTGGCATGATTTATGTTTGTCCAGCGAATGTTTTGCTATGTGTCAGCCACAAAGTTTCCATGATAAAAAAAATGCACTGTTCTTAATGTCTCTTCTGGCTACATGACCTTCAAGTTGTCTGTCCCCACTACGTGTTATCTACTCTGACAATGTTATTACAGCGTGTCAACTAAGCACTGTGTGAGGGGAGGGGAGGAGAGAAGGAGAGGAGAGAGGTGAGACGAAGACAGAAGGGAGGAGAGACGAAGAGACAAGGGAGGAGAGGAGAGAGGTGAGACGAAGAGAGAAGGGAGGAGAGAAGGGAGGAGAGGAGAGACGAAGAGAGGAGAGAAGAGAGGTGAGACGAAGAGAGAAGGGAGGAGAGGTGAGACGAAGAGAGGAGAGGAGGAGAGACGAAGAGAGGAGAGACGAAGAGAGAAGGGAGGAGAGAGGTGAGACGAGAGGAGATGAGAGAAGGGAGGAGAGGGGGAAGGAGAGGAGAGAGGTGTGACAAAGAGAGGAGAGGAGAGAGGGGAGGAGAGAGGAGAGGAAAGAGTAGAAGGGAGGAGAGACGAGAGACGAGTAAACATCACTACCACTAATCCCCCTCCCCTCCCCCCCGACAGGACTTCTGACCTTGCTGAAGAGGATGGACATGAAGTAGAAGTCCAGGAGGAAGGTCTCGGAGAAGTGGGGGTAGTCGAAGTGGAAGAAGAGGGCGGTGAAGCACAGCGTGACGTACTGCAGCGACGGGGCGCAGAAGGACGAGCGCAGCAGCTTCATGCCGGCCAGGGAGATGAAGAGAGCCCGGCCACTGGGGAGGGAGGGAGAGAGAGAGAGAGAGGGGGGGAGAGAGAGAGAGAGGAGGGGAGAGAGAGAGAGACAGACGCGATGACAACCTGAAACGCTTTGGAGGGCTCTTTGTTGAGAGAGAGAGATTTTGAAATAGAGAGATAGGAAAACTAGAGAAATGGAAAAAGAGAGATAGAAATAGAGATACAGACACATATAGACAGACAGAGAGATACAGACAGAGAGAAGGAGATAGACAGACACACACATACACAGCGACAGACAGACACAAAGAGACACAGGCAGAGACACAAACAGAGAGCCAGTCCGGCCCTGTGTGTGGACGGCCGCTCACTAGAGATCCAGCTCCTTGTGGTTCTGGCTGACGCCGCGGGCCTCGGTGGTGAGGGAGTTGAGCACCACGGCGGGGTAGATGAAGTACTTCTCCACGCACTGCAGCCAGGCGTACAGCTTCTCGAACCACATGAGCTGGGCCGCGTCTGTGGAGCGAGGGGGGCGGGGGGACGGGACGACGACACGACTTTAGAGACGTTTGTGGATGAAGTGTACCCTGCCCGCGTTTGACGAGTGTCGATCACTTTTGAAATCTCATTTTCAATAAGCCTCGTTGTTCCGTTTTGCTGTTCTCCTATCGCCGACCCTCTGGTTCCTAATCCAGGGGGTGCTTCTGTTCCAGCAGTGTGTGTGTGTGTGTCGACACCGACTGCAGACGTGGCGTGTCGGCTTGCTGAAGAGGAGATGGAGGGTGGGGTGGCGGTGGACTCACCGCGGACCTCGAACTGGCTGTACTCCCTGGAGCGCAGCAGGGGGTGGGCCAGGCAGAACCAGGGCAGCTGCTTGCGGAGCTGGGGCAACACGTAGTGGGTGAGGAAGCCCACCGCGCCGGCCACCACATACAGGACGAAGCTGAGGGCCGGCTAAAGGAGGGGGGGAGGGGGGGTAGAGAGACAGAGCTAAAGGTGAGAAGGGAGGGGCCGCCAGAGAATGCCAGAGTCTGAGGTGGCGTTGGTGACAGACCTGCAGGGCGATGAAGACGGTGCTGGCACTGATGGCGAAGGTGATGACGGCCATGAGAGGACACACCACCAGGTCTGAGTGGAGAGTCTCCTTCTGCAGGCGGCGGAAACACAGGGAACGAGGTGGGGAAGAGTTTAAAAAGAAGAGAAAAAGATATATATATATATATATATACATCCTCCCTCTCTCTCTCTCTCTCTCTATCATGTGAGTGTCGTGCGGCCCTCTCACCACAGAGTTGCGTAGCTTCTCCGGCAGGGGGTCCTTGATCTCCAGCGGTGGTTCCTCGGGGGGGCGACTGTCGAGCTCGGGGAAGAACCGGGAGCGAATGAGAGACCTGCCGACCCAGAGAGACAACGCCCCACACAGCCCGGTCAGAGAGAGAGAACACGGGAGAGATCGAAACGGTTGCAATACGATGCCCGGTGCGTTTGACTGAGGGGCGCTGCAAGGCGTTCACTGACCAGAGGATGGTGGGGTCGCTGCTCTGGCGGCTCAGGTGGTAGGAGAGAGCCAGGAGCAGGCCGCAGAACACAGAGAACAGGACTGGCACGTGAGGGTCCACCCAGGGGGCCTGCGCACACGGTCAAACCAAGGGCACACGAAAAAGAACAATGAAAAGGAAGAAATAAATAAAATACAAATATATAGACATTTTGTAATAAAATACACAAATTGAACAACAACATCACAAACTCATATATTTTGAAGTCTATAGATTCTAAATCACAAGAGACCTTGTCGTTCCGGCCACTTACGTTGATAGCACCCAGGCAAAATCCATAAAGCAGCGCCGACACCAGGACACTGCGGATGAGGCTGTACAGGGATGACAGGGGGCTGGTGGTGGCTGTGGAGAGAGAGAGAGACACACACACACACACACACACAGACGTCAGCACTCGACCTGAACGACAAGGCCGGCGCGTCGGTGTCGGCGTGGCGTCAGCTCGGCGCTCACCCGTTCCCCCGAACACGTGCATGTCCACTTGCTCCAGAAGGCACATGACGAACGTGTTGACCTGAGGTAGCAGGCCGAACAGGAAGATCACGGGGAAACATAAGGCAAACACTGTGGAGGGAAAAGAAAGAGAAAGTCACAAAAAAACAACAAACAATTTAGCGGACACGTGGCTTTCTGCTTGGGTACATAGGTCTGTTGGTGCGCTCATTATGCGTCTGTGCTTTTCATCGGCTTCATTAAGAGGGTGGAAAACGGTGTCTAGCGATGACGACGCTGGAAGCGAAAGTCCCCAGTCTCTAAAATAAAAACATTTATATAAAAATAAAAAGATATGAACTAAACCAAAAAAGAGGAAAACATTGTTTCCTTCCCCCTGAGCAAATCTCGGATTGTAAAGTATCGGGGGGGGGGGGGGGGGGGGGGGGGGGGGATACTAAGAAATTAAATGAGGAAATAAAACTGTCTGGGTTCCAAGAGAAACAGAACCCCTCTGGCTCACGGACCTATGAGCACGTCCCTGGCGCAGAGCAGGAAGTGTGGGGAGAAGAAAGTGATGCCGTAGAGGGAGAAGGGCAAGAGGGCGCTCGACTGCCCCACCAGGTCCAGCAGCCAGATGAGAGAGCAGCACAGGCAGAAGTAGACGGGGCGGCTGTACACGATGATCCAGTTATGGCCCTGGGGGGAGGAGGACAACGACACGACACAGACAGACGTGCAGGTAGACCGAGAGAGAGAGCGAGAAAGAGAGAGAGCGAGAGACAGAGAGAGAGAGACAGAGAGAGGAGAGAGAGCAAGAGTGACAGAGAGAGAAAGAGCAAAAGAGAGAGAGAGACAGACAGAGAGAGGAGAGAGAGACAGAGAGAGTGACAGAGAGAGCAAGAGTGACAGAGAGAGAAAGAGCAAAAGAGAGAGAGAGAGAGGCAGATGGACAAGACATGGACGACAGGAGCAAACAAGAGAAAGAAACAAGCAGGAGAGTGTAAACGTGATTTTGGGACGCAGAACGTTCCAAAACGACTATTTTCATTTTCAGAATTGATTTGGGGGGGGGAACCAGACAGCAGACACTCACATGCATCGGGGAGGCTGCATCGGGTTGAACACTCTGTCAGGGGGGGAGAGAGAGAGAGACACTTTGTGAGCTTGAAGACTCAGAAAACAACATGACATATTTGGCAAACGTCCCTGATTTCCATTCCGATGAATTGGGAATGTAAATCATGGGTTGATACTGTTGGCATGTATGGGTAAGCTTAGTATAGATACCGTGGCTATATACAGGTAGGTAGGTATAGAACATGTAGGTTTGGGTTCTGACGTTGTCTAGCTAAATACAGGTACTGTATCTAGACAGTTTACAGGTAATGTTTGCCTGGCACATCAAGCCCAGACGTATGACTGAAAAGATCCAGTGTCACATTCGGGGCCTCTGGGGTTACCTTGAGGAGGGAGTACTGGCAGCTAGCGATGACGAGGCAGAACTGGAAGACCCAGATGTCCCTGAAGAAGCCCTGCAGCAGGAGCAGGAAGCCCAGGAAGGCCACCAGGCTGGCCAGCAGCACCGCCAACACGTTCTCCCCCACGGCGCGGTTCCTGCACGGCACCCCAAACACACAGCGTCAACCCCATGCCCCCCACACACACAGATTCCTACACCGAAAAACACGACTAATCTATACAATATATCACTACAGAGCTCAAGTAGGTCTCTGTGACATCTGTTTGTCCCCCTCTGTGCGTGTCTATGTTACAGAGCTAAAACAAGAGCGCTGGCGTATTTACATTTAGCAGAGCTATCCAGAGACACTTATCCAGAGCGACTTACAGTAAGTACAGGGACATTCCCCCCTGAGGCTCCAAGTAGGGTGAAGTACCTTGCCCAAGGACACAATGTCATTTGGCACGGCCGGGAATCGATCTGGCAACCTTCAGATTACCAGCCCGATTCCCAAACCGCTTAGCCCGCGGGGGCCACGAGGGCGTTCCTCACCGGTCAAGCAGAGCTAGCAGGGCTAGGCGGTCGTAGCGCACCCGGAGCCAGCGGCCCGGGAGCACCCAGAAGCGGTAGTACTGCCTGGGCTTGGCCTTCTCCTCGATCATCAGGGTGTTCTCCTGGGACTCGTGGAGGGACTCGTGGTCCAGGTCGAACTAGAAAACGTGGCGTCGGGAGCGGGACGGTGAAAAGAACGGGGAGATTCGCAAATCGGTGAGATTGCATAAGAAATAAGGTACTTATAAAAGGTAAGAAATATGGCACAAAAACAGAAGAAAAAAAGTAAGAAAACTTTATTTAAAAAATAAAAGGTGAACTGGAACACAAGACGGAGACGTGACGAGCGCCTGGTGGGGAAACGGGCTGAGGGCTCACCTCCGGCATCTCCAGGGGCACCCTGCGCACCTGCATCCCCTGCAGGACCACCGGCCTGGGCTGCAGCATGGACAGCACCGGCGCCCCCTCTGGCACCTCTGTGGAAGTGAAGCTGGACGACTGCGACTGCCTCTCTCGCTCCCTAGGGGGGGTAGGGGGAGGGAGGGGGGGTACGGGGGCACAAGGGGGGTGGGGGGGAGACGTCCGTCACTAAATGTGCCAGGAGGCCTCAGTCATCCGTCAAGCCAGGATCCAGCCCAGCACACCATGGTGTGCATGAATGTTTTTTTCTTCTTTTTTTTCTTCTGTGTGTTCAAAGTTCTTTAACTGGTCGGAAGGGAGGATGACGATAATTTACATTTACATTTATTCATTTAGCAGACGCTTTTATCCAAAGCGACTTCCAAGAGAGAGCTTCACAAAGTGCATAGGTCACTGATAATAACAACAAGATAGCCCCACAGCATTGCGGGTAGTCAAAAACAAGAAGTACATATTGTGAACAACCAAAAAATAGTGCTAAAGGGAAGAAACCATAAGAGCATGTAGTTAAACAAGTTAAAATTACACAACATTAATCTCTAATGGCTAAACATAATGGCGCTCGCTACTCACTGCACTGGGTCCTCGTAGCCCCCTCCTGCAGGGCCAAACGTGTACGACCTCTTCACTCCTGTGACACAGCAACAACAACCTTGATGAACCGAGTTCATGTGCGACAGGGTTTCAGCAGGACAGAATTATTTGCAATGCTATAGAAAGTACAAAAGTGCAGCGACTTGCAAACTCCCAACCCCTTCGGTAAAGCCTACGAACAATTGAGCCTCCATTCCCCCCGCCTCCCTCCCACGTCAAGCTGGCAGCTCCTCAACAAGGATTTCTCCACCGAGATTAGAAACTTGCTACTCCCCCACCCCCCCCCCCCCTCCCCCGGCCCACCCCCAACTCACCACTCTCGTCGAAAAAATAGTGCACGGCCCCCTCGGACGTGTCGTCGAAGGTGGACGCCTCGTGCACGCCGCCCCGCAGGAGCAGGGAGGAGGCGAAGTGCAGGGCGGAGGGCAGGGTGCGCGCCCGCGTGTGGGACGAGGTGCGGACCCGCTGGAGGTCCTGCAGGCTGCGCGGAGTGGGGGGGAACGACACAGCGACGATGACAGCAAAAGGAAGCACACAAACAAAACAAGATCACTTAGGTGGGGGTTTTGGAAGCATACAAGTCACACACAGCAGATGACAGTGCTGCATAATAATAATAATAAGTGATGAGGATTTTTGGGGGGGTCTGTCTTTAGGGGCTGTGTAATGTGGATGAAGTGGCGGCACACCTGGGTGGGGAGCCCATGGTGGACGGGGGCGGGGTGGGGTTGCTGCCGGCGTTGTGGCGCCTGCGGATGGCCTGGGTCCTCTTCACGCTGCTCACAGAGTCCCTCTTGCCTCCCTCCTCGGGGGCCAGAGCTGGGGGGGGGGGAGGCAGAGTCAAAACAGGCATCACAACCTTTACACTAAGTCGCGCAACGTTTACAAATTACGCATTTCCCAATGTCAAATAAAGAAATAATGAGAGAGAATAAGATGCGTTCTAACGTCTCACCTCCGCCCACAGCTCCCTCCTCCGCCAGCTCCCCGGCTCTCCACCCTGCCTGGTTCCCGGCCCAGGAACCCCCCAGGGACTCCAGCCGGTGGAGGTGCGATCCCGGGAAGCCATCGCCGTGCACGCCCCTCGCCTCCAGGTCCGACTTGGAGACGGTGAGGGCGCGCGGGGCCGGGGTGGAGGACAAGGAGGGCGGTGGCGGCTGCGAGGAGGCCTGCGAGGGGGCCCCCGCCGCGTTGGAGTGGCCCCCGCCGGCCCCGTCCATGCTGAGGACCCTGGCGTGGGTCTTGGCGCTAGCCGTGCTAGCCGAGCGCTGGGCGCCGCGGGCGTGCGAGGGCCCCGTCGCCTCGAGCTCCGCCGCGTCTCCGGGCGACGGCGGCCGGGCGGCGGAGGGTTCCGCCGGCGCCACGCCGGGGCTGGCGAGGTCCGGGGAGTAGCAGGAGGTGGACGAGCTGGAGTCGTCCGAACTGTAGCGGCACTGCGAGCCCAGGCTGGAGCCGGCGCTCATGTCGCTGCCGTCGCTGCCGTCGTCGTCGTCGCTCGAGTCCTCGAACAGGCTCTCGCTGTAGGCCTTGGCGCCGAGCCGGCTCCGCACGGGGATGTAGTCGCGGTGCTGCCCGCGGCTGTGGTGGCGCCGGTACGAGCCGCAGTCGAAGCTGCCGCTGGCGGCGCCGCCCCGTTTGCGCGGGGCTTTCCTGCGACCGGGCCTGTGGCCGGCGCTTCCGCCGGGCCGCAGCAGCTTGAGGTCTTTGGGTCGGACCACCTGCTGGGCCTGGCTCTGCAGCGAGGCCGGCGGCTCCGAGAGCAGGAACGGCGAGGAGGACACGGGGAGAGCGGGCTCCGAGCTCACCAGGCCGAGGCCCAGCCCGGCGGGCGCCGCCGCAGAGCTGGCCTGGCGCGGAGGGGGCAGGGGCGCCCTCCGCTCCAGGTCGAAAGCCTCCGAGTGGCCGCTGCTGGAGGGGGAAGAGTCCCGGCGGAGGGAGGAAGAGCGAGGGGGGCAGGGGTCGGCTGCGCCGGGGGGCAGGTCGTCCCCCTCCACCAGCGTCCGGTCCAGCCCGGCCGCCGGCTCTTTGGAGGGCGAGCGCAGCAACACGCTGTCGGAGAGATTGTCCGTGTCGCTGCCGTCCTGCGGCGCGGTACCTCGGCCGGGCTCGGGGGGGGGCGGTGGCGGCGGCCGGGGGACGGACGGTGGCCGGGTGGGGCAGGCTCAGGGAGGGGCTCTCCAGCTGGGTGGAGTCGGTCTTCTCGCTGCGGTAGCTGCTGACCGTGCTGAGGGTCTCGCGGTCGGTGGCGGTGCCCCCGCCGCCGCTGAAGCAGCTGTCGGTGGAGCCGGCCGCCATGGCCACCCCGCTGCGGCTGCCGGGGTGGGCCGTGCCGCGGGCGAAGGCCCCCGGGTCCAGGCCCAGGCCCAGCAGGTTCTCGCTCAGCTCCTGGCTCAGGCTGCTCTTGATCAACGGGCTGAGGGGGGCATCCCCCAGGCTCTCCGACTCGCCGGAGGGGCCGAGGGGCGAGTAGGGCCTCCTCCTCCCCACGTCCTCCTCCTCCTCTTCCTGGGGCCTGGGCTGGGACAACTGTTCTAGCGCCCCCGCCATCTCCTGGAAGTGCTCTTTGTCTCCGCCGTCCTCCTGGCTGGAGGGAGAGGGGGGGATGGATGGGGACTCCCCCGGCAGGCCTCCGTAACCCCCAGACACCCCCATGAAACCGGTAAAGTCGCCGACGAGAGCCGCCGCCATGCAGGACTGGACCACGCTGGCAGCCCCTGGAAGGAGAGGGAGAGAGACAGAGGCAGACAGAGAGAGAGGGTAGAAAGTGAGCGAACACCCAAAACCAGGGCAAACTCAAAGCATTCCGAGAACCACGGCGGCTTCCAGGCTTACGGAGGGCGTCCTGCGAGTTGTGGCGAAAGATGTCGCGGTGAGCAGACGTCACGATCAGGTTGTTGCTGCCCTGCTCCCTCATCAGCTCCTTGATGTCTGAGGAGGAAAGCAGACTGGAAATGAGTCGTTTCCCCCCACCACTGTGGACTGACAACAGCAAAAAGCGAAGACATCGGGAATGAAATCCCCAGGGGATCGGATTCAAGCGGCACCTACAGACCTGGGGTCAAGTCGAGTGTGCGTTAACTACAGCGCAAGAGACAGACAGAGACAGAAAGAGAGACAGAGAGAGACAGAGCGAGAGAGCGACAGAGACAGAGCGAGAGAGAGAGAGCGAGAGGGGAAAGGAGAGACTAGTATAGGAAAGAAGGTTACTGTACCCTTAGTGCCTCCTGTGTCATCAAGCTGGGGTAAAAACTCCTAAATGACAAATACAGATTTAGAGGGGGGGGGGGGGAAGCATTCCTTTCACAAGTACAAAAACAGATCGGCTGGATGTCAGTTGAGCTGCAGGTGGATGGACTGAGCGAGGGCTACCGGGGGTACCACGCGCCACTGCCTCGCTCTGAGCGAAAGCGGGCGGCACGCGCGGGTTTCCCCGTGGCAGAACACCCACCCGCCGCAGTTGGGGTACAGGGATGCACTCACCGACACTTGGTTCAGACCAAACAGAGAGTGCTGGGAACTGCAGCGGACTGGAGGCGTGGAGTTGACCTTCCGGAACACAGTCATCTCCACTCCGACGGAACTGTCCCTGCGGGGGGTGGGTGGGGGTGAGGGGAGGGGGGGATGGTGGGTGAGGGGGTGGAATAGACCCAGAAATATTAGTCGCCACGCTCCACGCCCCGGGGCCTTAAGACTCGATAAGAATCCACGTGAAGGGTGACCGTGTCACGCCGTGCCAATGCGATGTTTGTCCCCGAGGACGCCCCCCCCCCCCACAGCGCCCGTACCTGTGCTGGTTCCCGTCGTGGGCCGCGGACCCGTCGTCCCCGTCCTCCGCCCTGGGGGGGTCGGCCGTGAGCGAGGCCTGCCTCTTCTCCACAATCTCCCCTAGGTCGAACATGGCGTGGAGGCGGAAGTTCACCGTCTTGACGGCCGTGAAGAACGCCGCTACGGCCGCGCAGTACACCCCCGCCACCATCAGGCTGGGGGGGAGCGCCTGAGGGGAGGGGGCGCGGCGAGGAAGGGGAAAAGGGGTGGGAGGGAACCCCGGAGGAGGAGAGAGACGAGCGCGTGTTAGGACGAGGTGAAGTTTACAGAACAAGCCCAGAGAGAGGTGAACTTAGCATGACTTAGGCCGTCATCTTTGTTGCCATTAAAAGAATGCGGACCGATAACGATCAGCACCACGGTCGTTGTTGTTTAAAGTAGGCGTTCACAGGGACTCCCAAGCACACCCAACACATGTCACAAACGGAAAACCGACTACGTCAGCTAGGTTAGAGTTAGGTAAGAGCTCAATAAAGAGAAGGGGAACAGTATTTCTTCCTGTTCCCCACCCACCCCCTCCCCTATTCCCCACCCCCTCCCCTGTTACCCACCCACCCCCTCCCCACCCCAAAAAAGGTAAGATGTTTTTACATTTGTGAATACTCACCATGTACAGCAAGAAGGGGAAGGCCAGGAGGAATATCCACAAGTACAGGTGAAAGCAGTTGGAAAACGTACTCTGATGGGGGTCCACGTACCAGCCTCCAGTCAGGGAAGCCCACACCCCCTGCCGCAAAATCTGAAGAGCCTGGGAACCCATCTTCCCCCTCAGATATGTCAAGCCAGGGTTGCAATGCCTCCTCTAAGGCTTTTCACTCCAAACTGTCCAGTTGCGTCTACAATGGCACATCCATCGAAGGGGACGAGTTACTTTGCCAATTCAAGTTTTTTTTGGCTTGTATAGAAAGGCCTTCCTCTGGTAGCTTGTGGTCTTGATCACACAGGATTCCTTGCATGTTCTAGAGGCAGGTTGCGGTGATGCTCGTCTCTGTAGTTCCTGCCCAAATCGAATCCTGGTTTTGACCTTTGAAGAGTGACTTTTTTGGCACACTGGTGACCCAATGACTAAACAACAACATTCATCTGGAAGAGAGATCACAACCGCTTTGTTTGGTTCCTTCACAAATCTCCAGATATTAAAGTCACACTTCAGTTCATTGTGAATAATTCCTTATGCCTGTCAGAGCAGATCAATGAAACCCTAAATGATTCTAATGCCTTTCATGAAATATTTTTTATAAACCTTATACGTCGTATGAATAAGACGTCTATGTATGGGATCGACCCAGGCGGATATCATCACTGTGGGCTAATATGTGACAGATGACAGTTCCCGTAATAAAGGATAAGTTACGTAAATGTACGGTGCTACATATTATATCGAGATATTAAATCTAGCTTCACCTCTGAATATTGGAACTAATACAGTAATAAAAAGCTCTTATTTAAGCATTAGCATCGTCACAGACTCAAATACACTGGGTATCACCTTTAGCATTACACATGCTAACGTTTGCTGCTTTAGACAAGCCAACAATCAGCAATCGATGCTGCATGTGTTTAAGGGACTTAAGTTAACCAGAATACTATAACCTATACTAGTCAAAATATGCACGCCACCAAGCCATGGTCTTACTTATGTCACCTGGTTATCACTACATAAGCTTGCTAACTACCAAGCTAACTACCTATCTAGCTTACGAATTTGCTTAAACACTTGTTAGCAGCTATAGCTAGCTAGCTCCTCTGGCATGTCAATAATAATATTGTGTGTCACAATAAATCTAGCCGTAGTGACAGTGTTTGCAAGCTAACTAACGTGATATAGGAAAATGGCATGAATCACACCTTATTTGTAAGATCCCAGTTGATCCTGCTTGGATCTATGGCTAGCTAGCTAGAACGTTAGTTAGCTAACAAATATTAGCTTCCTAGCTAGCTATGTAAAAACGCAATTACAATGCTAGCTAAGCTTATATAACTTCAATAAACTATCCAGTTGGATATGGATATGTTTGCAAGATGAGCTATGCCACACACAACAAAATAGTAATCATATGCACAGCTAAACAGGTTGACAGATTTGGTCTTACTTTAGCCAGCTAACAAATTAGCTTAGCTAACTTGATTATTTACTAGAGCTAGACTAACCAACGTTACGATCTTAACAGAAAACTTACGGTCGCCTGGTTACTAGTAGTAATTCATTTGAAACGAATTGGCAGGTAGAGCTACATTATTGTGTGTATGACTAACGAGTTCCTTATCTAAATCGTCGCTGACCATAATGTTCTTCGTCCCTTCCGTATTCAGCCCCTTGTAGAATCTCTGGTTTTTCCTTACCACTGCGGGTTACACTTTTAGCCACCTAGCTAGCTAGCTTCAGCTAACTACCATAGGCTAAACGCACGGGAAGCAAACATTCATTTACAGGAAGAGGATGTCAATTTACCGTTTAGGGCTAAGAAAAAAATACAAATGAAATCAAGATAGACTAGCCACAAATGATCAATTTAGTAAGATCAGCAACATTTTATAATCAATTATTATTATTAAAAATCCTAAAATAAAATTCAGGTCAGGAAATGTGTCAAATAGTTGGTGGTTTCAATGACAGCCGTCCTAAATGATCACGTTTATGCTTAGTGTCATTCCTTGCTGTTGAGTACTTGGAATCATTCACTACAACTGTCACCGTCAGTCAAGGATTCCTAACACAGAACAGCGTCTTAAAAAGCGTAAGATCTACTGGTAGCCTACTGGGTAAACGACCTAAATGAATACACTCCTGGCTGAACTCATTTCATATTTCATTCTACCTTTGATTTAAACCATGGTGAATGTTGCTCTAGGGAAACAGAGTCCATAGACGTCACTACTGTATAACTTTCCAACCGGCGTCCTGATGCTCCGGTGAGATTTCTTACGAAGCATTTATTTTATGGCGTGTATTGGATCATAGTCAGTAACAAGCTATTAAGTAATCTGGATACATGACTCCATCTAGTGGGTGAATGGTAAACATATATCCTACCATAAAAGCCAGGTACAAACTATTTGAAGATGTATAGTAAGCTAGTGATAATAATACCAATAAGCATTTATTTTTCTCAAAAATAAATCTCTACTTGTAACTACCATTCTGTCTGGTTGTTAACCGATGAACATACAAGGTTTATAGACCTTCAAAGGACTTAAATTGCCTACTGCTTAGATTGTGTTTTCATGTATATTGTGTATTATGTATCTTAACATTGTGACATGGGGGTCAGATGGCTGAGCGGTTAGGGAATCGGGCTACCGATCAGAAGGTTGCCGGTTTGATTCCCGGCCATGTAAAATGACGTTGTGCCCTTGGGCAAGGCACTTTACCCTACTTGCCTCCCTGTACTTACTGTAAATCGCTCTGGATAAGAGCGTGTACTAAATGACTAAATGTAAATGTGACATGACATTAGCCATTATTACTCCACACAGGACTTATCACAGTACTTCAAGTGCTTTATCTTAAAACATACCATTTAGATGAAATGACAGTGTCATTTTGGGTCTTCTTACTTAGACACTTTACTGACCATCATTCGTAAACCCATCTTCAGCCAGTACCGCCGAAAACCTATTGCAGGTGGGTGGAATACACGAGGACTGTCTTGAAGGTCTTAAGTTGGTTCTGGAACATTTGTATAGGCCTATGTGAAGCCCTCTGTGAAATGTCTTGAGAGAAAAAATGGTGAAATACAATCCGATTTGATTGATCCATTTCAACCTGTCATACTACTGTAAACCCACTCCTTCACAGGCAGATCCTCACATGTATCTGGGTCACGTCACCACTGTCACGATTCGAATTGGGCCACATGCCAGCATTGCTCCCTGCCTATCTTATCCTCTCCAAAGCTAGCCATTCTAGGAAACGTGTGTATAGTATTAATGAGGAGTGGTTTGAACACATTTGACTTGGTCACATTGGTTACTAAGTGATCGCACTTGGTCAAGTGGCACAGTTTTGATAAGCGAACAAGATGAACTCCTTTTAGCGGGAAGCACATCAAGCCTTCAGTCCTCTGTCAGGATTCCGTATAACATTTTAGAAATCCTTGGCCATTCGGCAGAAGAAATGATGAAATCCTGTTGCAATGAATGTGGCACATTCATTTGATTAAAAAGGTTCTCTTCTCTCAGTGTCAAATGATCATCGCTTTATTGTACCTCCGATGCTTTAAAGATATATCATGCACATAAAACTAATCTGATCAAGCACAATCCTATTGTAAGACTTGGTGCCTCTGTCAGCTCCAATTTGTAGCTTAATTTTTTATTTGAGCTAATTCAGGCCCTGGGTTTGTGTAGCACGCCTGGAAGGTTCCCTGTTGTCGCTCTGATGGGATTTCCTGTGTTTTATTTTGTACAATGCCAGTTGTTCACCGCCATTGTCATGTATGATAAAATGTGCCTTAGTGTTACTAGCTGTGGAAAAGGACACTGTACCATGTTCAAATGAAGTGAAACGAGAGTCGACACGATGAGTCCAGTGTATCTATAAAGAAGCACCACAACGCAGGAGTGTACAAAGTATATAACCAAGTGTATTTCCCCCTTTTGTCCATGTTCTGTACACATAGTAAGAGTCATTTCACAGGAACACTTTACAATATCAATGAGTGAAGACAGGAATATACTCTGAGCAGTCTATGTTAAAATGGCACTTTATCCAAAGAAATGAGGGAAAAATCACGGAAATGTCAAACGTTAATAGAAGCAGTTATGCTGTGGTGAGGAGGGACACAGCGAGAGCAGACATGTCGCACGGAGGATGAGGGACTGAACGAAAGTGTGTTTCATCGGAATCATTTTACATACAATCACCAACCTGCCCTAGTATAAACAAGAAAAAAATACTGAGGATGAAAGTTGGGACAGGACGTCTCAGGCGAAGAGAGATGAGTCCCCTTTGATCTGCTTCTGATTGGATGGCAAAATCAACGTACACATTTCAGCAGGAATGGCAACAAGATATACACCGAAATATCTGAGAAATAGCAATACAATTCACAAACTTTCAATAATTCATCTCACAGAATCTTTTAATGGGTAGAAAAAACTGGAATACATTTTCGACTTGCTCTGAAAGGAAACAAAGATGTCCATCCTTTGAGGATATTTTGATACTGTTTGTGCCTCTTCAGTTTTTGATGATATTTTCGAGGGAGGAAATAAAGAGAGCCAGCCTCTTGACACAAAGTTGGTTGGGTACTTCCTCAGGAACCACCGGCAAAAAGTTCTTTGAAACTGACTGTGTCCCGAAAATCCCTTTGATAAATCGGCAAGTGTCTCTATTCTCACTTAAGAGTGGATCTGTGGATGCAGTGTTTCTCGACAGTGAAGACTGTGTGGGCAGAAGTCTTTTCACAAGTCTGTTTTGAAACCTGTCTCCCCTGCACACTCAGAAAAACCAAACACGCAATGCCTATCGAAACCAAACACGTTTATACACACATACAAACAATGTTGACAGAGCAATGTCTTTGCTACTTGAGCATGTTGTTTTTTTTTTAAGATTACTGTTTGAACATCCTCCCGGATGGAATGGCACGTTGATTCTTGATATCCCGCACCGGAAAAAAAAGATGTACTGGCATACGCGTGGTGTGGTTCAATTGTGCTTTCATTTGGAAAACCTGTATCTTCAATCTGGAACCGAAATGCCTGAAACATGATTTGTGGTTTTGCACCAGTCACACCACCAGGAATAATCACCATCTTGAGAGGAATGTCTAGTTGGGTTAACACAAAATAGGATGGAATGCAGAGATGGTGGGTTTGAAAATGATTGAAATCTCAGAGTAAGATGATTATGGCTTTCTTGGAATTGAATTCGATTGACGCGGTTGCCTGCAGCTTTACTACCAGAATGAATATTCAGTATCCATCCTGCCTCTTGAATCATCCCGAGGGGAAGGTTTGAGTGAGAAACAGCATGAAGAAGTGACACCCATGCAAACCTGTTCTTATAGTACAGTGTTCCCAGTTTTCTCTTTAGACAGCCATGTTAATACGCTAATAGGGATACTATATACAAATACAACATTGGTCATGAAACTACAGCCTCGACCGTTAGCCTAGAAATGGTTTTGTTTGTCAATTGGGCTATTGTATTGAAATGAGCCAGGTGAAGATTAGATTTGTAAAAGGGGGGGGGGGGGGGGGTGGCTTTGAAGAAATACACAAGTTATATGGTTTCAGAGATTTGTTGGCTAGTGAATGTTGAACATAAAAAGAAGAAATCAATTGGAAAAAAGTCCCCTGTCTTCTCTCCGTTCGTGTTCTCTTCAAGGTCTCTCTCTCTCTCTCTTTCTCTCCCTCCCTCCTTCGCTCTCCTAGACGTAGTACTCCTTGTCTTTGTTCTTCTTTCCCTTGGTGCCACTCTTCGCCACGGCGGCCGTCGGGGCGCCCGACGACGGCGTCTTGTCCTTGACGACGGCCCCGTTGCCCTCGGCGGCGGGGTTGTTGATGAAGTTGTGCCCCTGGTCGGCCTGGTAGGAGGCCTCGTCGCGGTTGCGGTACTTGTACATGGCGTAGAGCAGGATGAGGATGCAGAGGGCGGCCGCCGCTACAATGCCGACCACCATGCCCGTGGTGCTGCTTGACTCTCGGATCACCTCCACAGCCCCAGGGTGGTGACCCTTCTCCCCAGGGGCTGTAGGCTCGGCTGTGGGCACATGGGGGAAATTGGGTGGGTAGGTTAGTCCCGGGGTGTTCCGCGAGGACGGAGGGGCGGGGGGCAGAAGCACCTGGTCGCGGGTGTTCATTTTGCCCGCGGGGATGTGGAGCTGGTCGGGATTGGTCGTGGGAGCAGCAGGCGGGAGGGGGCGGGGCTTGTGGGGTTTGTGGGCCCCGCCCTCTCCCGCTGCGGGGGGGGGGGGGAAGGAGTGTCCTGTCAGTGACCATGGGGGAATTTTTGTAAAAGTCCTCGTCGTCGGATTCCGTCATCTCCCCCGAACCGAAGGCTGAGACCTCCACGGGGTCGCCACAGTCCTCCTGGTCCGGAGGGCAGGGGGGGTGGGGGTTGGAGAGAAGCAGGGACTCTTTGGTGGTCTCAAGAGGGGACAGGAGGGTGGGAGGAGGGATGGCAGGGTAACGGGTGGCGATGGAGGGGGGCTCTAGGGAATCCACTGTTATTATGGGCAACACTAATTCACCTCCTAGAAAAAGAAACAGAGAGGGTAGGAGGATCCTGAATTAGTCGAGCACTAGGAATTTCCAGTCAGAACTAATGAACAATTGAGCTCTTATCGAGGCACAATCTGCTCATTATGCAGAAGATTCCAGATCATTATGATTACGCCATGTAATGGGGAAAGGTAATCAATAACAGAGGATTTTTTAAAATTATTATATCTACATGAGAACAAGGAATTGGGATGTGCCGAAAAGTGGAATCTTCCCATTTCTGGGTGTATCTTAACAGAAAAATAACCACAGGGAGGGGGAGATCACTTACATCAACACATTGCCACATGTTTTTTGCATGAAGAGAAAAACAAATTCAACAAAGCTGTATAAGACTTTTTAGGAAGCCATACCTCCCTCACTGTGCTGTGAGTATGTGCAAATATCAATAAGTGTTCAGAATTGTTAGTACACAGCGGCCATTTCTTCTGCTCAGACACATTCTGAAAGGTAGCTAGGCATTTTACTTGACAAACTACATACAAGCTATTGCACAGTCACAAGGAAGGTAACAAAAGCAACACATGGTACACACACATTATACAGTTCGGTCAAAGCACAAAGCTTGAGGGTTAGGAGAAGCACATAGATCCAAAAAAAGGGCAGAAAGTATATTATCCTTGAAGTGTCAGCTAAACATTATACTGAAAACACTATTATCCCCCAACCTCAAACTGGAAAATGCCTAGGCAGTCATGACTTTCAGTTTGCTATTAGAACTTTGACACATTTGACGGGTTGGGATGCAAATACAGTAGTAAATGTTAGTACTCTGTAAAATGAGAGAAAAAAACACTTTTTCTCTCACATCATTGACTACTCACACTTGAAGCGACACTTTGGGTAAAAATGTGATTACACATTCTGAGCTCTTTACCTGTGACTAAACGATGTGGGGGGAAAAAGGGAAGTTCCCAGTTTCAATTCCCAGTTCCCGACAGACGCTTGTGTCAAATGCTTGATGCAAACCTGTGACCTCGGCATGGCCCTTTCTAAAGAGGAGACCCCATTGGCTCTGTCTACATGCGTCTGACGGGCTGACTCACCTGTCCCGGGTTCACACTCCTCCAGGTCCTCGTCATCACTGGGACACTCTGCAGATGCCACCAAAAGGTCATCGGAATTCTGGGACTGAAGACAACATGGAGGACAATACTGAGTTCCCGTGTCTCAATCCCAAACACACAAGCAAACTGTTTCTTACATCAACTTTGAAATAAACGCATTCTGAACAGGTTTTGGAGCTGTGCGTCAGTCAAACCAAAACGTAGATGCTACAGTAGGTCTCGTCGATAACAGTAGGTCTAGTCGAACATTTTTGGGGGACAGAGGCATCCGTCACCGAGGTAATGCTGCCAGTGTAATGCCTTTGTTGCTGTTTCTACCCGGTCAATAACAGGGAGGGACTGGAAATCCAATATTCGACTCGGAATTCGACATCCCGGCGGTTCTTTCTCAAGTAGATCAGTTATTGAACTGGCGCCTGAAGCGACAATGAATAGATCTTCAGCTTTCCGAAACAGCGGGTTCCCAATTTGACTGAGTACATCACTAGACACGGAACAAAATGTTAAAGACTATGAAAACATCCAATGGTGAAACCATAGTGGCTGCAGCATCGTTGTAGTACACAATTGTAGTTTCCACAAGCAACCAGCAGGTGAAGCCAAAACCTAAAGCTGCCTTTCATTTTGACCTTCAGAAATATCATTTAAACTCGCCAACGAGTGTATAACTGATGTAGGATGATGATATAGATTGACATAAGCAGGGCACTTTGATGTCGGTGGTAACTCCGACATCAAAGATGCCCGGTCCAAATGTATATATAACTCCTGATATTCGGGGGACCTTTCTCTACTGACCACCAGTAGGCAGATGTATCAGTGTTTAACCGAGGTAGTCATGTGACCAAACTGAACCCCTGCTTCCTCCCCGATAGGTCCGTGGCCAGGGCCTCGACCTATCATATCATCCATGTCCCAGAGACCGTCACTGTTCAAGACAACCTCTGTCAAAGAGACATCAAAGCATTCCTTCCCCCTAATAAAGTTTTACAGACAATGATCCGAGTTGTACCTTTATTATCTGAGAGCAGGGGCATGACAAAAGAGTTCTCCTGTCAGCCACTTAGGTCTCGCTCTCCATAACCCGCGGAGCACCGTCTTGGCATTTTGACTCTCTAATTAAAAGATGCTTTATGGCTGCATTAGATCCGGCTGACTGCACTTATGAAGTAATCCTTCACTCCCCCTGCGCACGCGACACCTAAGTGTTTTCAAGAGACTCGTTTATCGTTTGCCGTTGAATGGCGTGCCGTTTATTTACCCTCGCTGTTCACGCGTGGTTCGAATCAATGCTGTGGGTTTAATCAAAAAATACCGAAAGGCGGAAAAATGCACAGGTGTCTTGAAGAATGACATAACTATTCTATTGGTAACGAACAAAAACGTGTTCTCTTGCTCGCTCTCTCAATACTGTCCACTTACTGCCTCCCTGGTGGTATTTTCCTGATTGTGTTGCAAGGTGAAACCTACCATACTAGAAATGTCATGGGTGGAATTTGGTTCTGTCGATTTTCATACAAATGAATCATGGCTGGCTATAAAATGTTGTCCATGATTGGCATTCATTGTTATTTAGTGTGACCTTTCCACATATATCTGGATTACCTCAGCCCAACAATGAGTAAACACAGATTAATCCAAGGGGAGGACTAGCAGTTGGGAGAATTTGACAACTTGTTCGGGCTGTGTATATTCTATGCGCAATATATTGTATGCTGACCTAAATTCCAATCTGTAGAGTGTAAAATGCAACTCGCGCTTTGCCAAAACAAGATTTTCCACTTTACCTGTGAAATAACAATATGGAGACGTTGATTTTGTCAGTATGGATTTGGAAGTAGTGCATTACTTTCAGACTGGGGCTGTGGGAACAGTTTAATACAGTAACTTTCCTAACCTTGTGGAAATACATAATCGGCCCAATCAAGAATTGGAATTAAATTGATGTGGCTCTATAAGAGCACAGCCATGAGAAACTATGAAATTCATAATCACTCTTTCCAAAACTAGAAAAGTAATTTCTCAGCGTCTATTTTGAGTTGTCTTCAAGCCAATGGTGCTTTGTCTGAGTTGTTTATTGAAAAGCTTTTGGTTATAATGAATCATTGCATTGCTTTTTATTGGTATAGATAAGTGGCAAGGCTATGTCTGTGAATTCCAGACAGGTACGGGTTGCTACTGGCAAAGTGCACTTTAAGGCTCTTAAAAAAAAGAGAGAGAGAGCTATCCAAATTAGCCCATAATGTGGATAGAGTAGGAGCATAGAGAAGCCATTGGCTGACTGTGGACAGACTGGCGGAGCGTGTCCTTAACATGCTCTCATCTAAACTGCTGCTTCAACCGGGCCCCTCTGCCTCTCTCACTCCTATGTTCAAACCAACTTGCCATAAACAAAAACAAATCGCTGCGCGCCGGTACTAGCGACCGACGCAGACGAGGTTGATTACAGGTCGGGGAAGGGGAATTTTGATGGATCTTCTCTACATTCGCGGCCCACCGACCTGGGAGATGCTCTCCCGGAGGCTGGGCGAGCGCTGCCTGCGAGTGGTGGTGGTGGCCAGGGTGGTGGTGGTCTCCATGATGGTGGTGGACATGTCGGAGGCGGCCAGGGGCGTGGTGGAGGTGGTCTCCGCGGTCAGGACCGAGAGGGAGTCGCCCACCAGGCGCAGGTTCCCCTCCGCCTGGACGCTGGGGTCCCCCTCGGCGGCCAGCTTCAGCACCTGCAGCCCGTCGTAGTACAGGCCGGAGATCTGGCCCTGGAAAGGCCGGCCCTTGTCCTGACCGCCCACCTTGATGGCCGCCTGGCTGTTGAATATGGTCAGCTGTCTTCCTGCGTGGCGTAGCGAGAGAGGAGAGAGAGGACAGACCAGAAAGAGATAAAGAGACGGGGGGGACAGTGATAGATATAGAAAGAGAGAGAGAGAGGGCGAGAGGGAGAGAGAGAGAGAGAGAGAGAGAGAGAGAGAGAGAGAGAGAGAGAGAGAGAGAGAGAGAGAGAGAGAGAGAGAGAGAGAGAGAGAAAGAGGGAGACAAACAAGGAGACATTGACCATGAGACTCTGATAAGATGAAAGGCATTTTACCACAGTACAACCCGATTGGGCCTTTTTAGACAGACACAGTCTGTTACAAAGTGTCTTATCTTGCTTGTTTTAGATTAAGTAACAGTGGTCTGGTTTCTAACAACTTGCGTTTAATCTGCCATCTTGCAAACGTCCACAACAAAGTATTTTGACATGCATACGTAAATATATCCTACACACAATTCAAAACCTGCCTATTTAGATTAGATTAGTTTGAGGGGTAGGGAGGGTCATTCACAGTCATTTCACGAGGTGAAGTATTTTTTACAAACTGCTGAGGTAAGTGGTAGCTTTATTGTGGACCACAGGACATAGTTAGGGGTTTGAAGTGTTTAGAATGGCTTCAGTTTGATGAGATGCAAAATGAGACAACACAAGTTCTGTGACTCTTTACACAAAAGCTGTTCGTTATTTGTGAACCTACGGGGACTGAGAGAATGCTGAGTCGTCCAATCTTAGTACTGATAAACAGTTAGTCAAGACAGGAAGTCAGCCGTTGTCGTACTGTAGCCTGCCTCAAAGGGACTTCCTGGTTCAGGGGGAGTAGTTCCATCACATGCTGATGTGGCTTATCTGATTGTTGGCAGTAGCAGGACTGATAAGCAGTGTTACATGACAGTAGAGGTGGCTTAATGGGGCCTCTTGTCTCCTGAATTCAGATTGGATGTGTAGTTAGGTTAAGGGCAGCTAACAGCAATATAGTGAATCTGCCTGCCCATGCCTTATCTTCGCGCTCTCCCCCCCAAATCTGAGGTAATGGTTACAACACAGTCTTCCTGAGGAATCGCAAAGGGAAAAGTTTGCAATTTTCTGGACAAAACGTTGAAGGGCTAAGCCTACTTAAAGATAATTAACAGGGAACCTCTTCATTCAGACCTTTCAGGGAAAGTGAAATGACATAACACAGGTGTTTCCCATTTGGCATATTAGCATTTTAGCATTTAGCATTTTGGCCATCTTGAACCAAGGAAAAAATACAACGGAGAAATACCAGTGTAGGAAGACACAGAAGCATCTAATTAAACACATTGGTTAACGGGGGGGGACAATGTCGGAAAGGGTTAGTCAGGTTTTGTTTAAAAACGGTTTAAAATCTCCCAAGAGGTGCAGATTCCACAGAAGGGCAAGAATGGTGGTGGATCCTTGGCAGATACTGTACCCATTACTGTAGCTATGTGCCTGAATGTGTCAGACGTATTCATAAGTGGTGAGTTATTCCAAACTTTGTGTGATTATGGCTGAGAAGCCCTTTTCCATTTCCGGGCTTCAGTTGTCATCACGGTCCCATGTACAGGACTGCATTGGGTCAAATTGAGACAAATAGGCTTTTTCTATAATAGGTAACAGCATTGGATCCATGCCACCTTTATCTCTTTATCACTGCACCTCTTACAGGGACTCTAGGGCAACTAGGTTTAGTCATTATTTAATGGATCAATTAATTCTTTTTTTTTACCTTTATCGAGTAGCCATTCGTCAACTACACGACCAAGTCTGTATGGGATTCTTTGTCTAGCAATAGCCAGGCGCTCATTATCAAAGTTCCCTTCAAAGAATTTGGAGAGACAGATTGAAGGTTAAAACTCTGAAAGTTAAAGATCACATGGTTAGAGAGAAACAGGGTATCATCGAGCCAACAGCTTTAACAAGTTGTCAAATTGAACCCAGCTTCGGGTTAAATGAAACTTGTGCTTTACCAGTGCTTTCTAGTTATTGTCGAGCAACATACGGCATACTAGTTAGAATACTGTTTAGTTTATTTATAAGGTGATGATAGCTAACTAATTTAGTGATAGTTATGTTCTGTTATGGTTTTTATTGCAAAGCATTGTGGTTTATTTTCAACAAATCAAACAAAATGTAAACAGAGAAAAGTTGTTAGACAGAGAAAACAGAAAAAGTCATGCATGCATTCAATAAATGAAGCAACTAACATAATTCACATCAGTATAAATGACCTTTTACACAAGAACAAGCACATTTCTATTCATTCAGGAAGACATTTTTTGGCTTTCACTTTCACAGATTTGATGACACAGTAAAGTTACATGACTAGGCTCAGATCATTAAACTGTAAATGGCCATAAAAGGTACTTTAAAGGCCTATCAGATCCCGGTTCCTAATCCCGGAGTAATTAATTCATCCTGATAAAGGATGATAGCATCCTAATTATTTCAATTCTAATCCCGTCTCTGAAGTCCTATCAACATGCACGGCACTTTAAATACAACACTCTGTTATATAATCTATTATACAAACCTTTAACAGGAGAATAAGGAGTCATTGGAACTATTCAGAGCTCAAGTCGCCTACATTTCAGACCGGGAAGAAGTCTTCAAGGGCTGCCTTTAATGAGACAATTCTTTCCCTCTCTGTGACACAAGGGCTGCTCGGTCTTATATCAGGCACAAAATGAAGTCTGTGCTCAAATAACCTTCTAATGGACGACCACGCGATGTCATCTAAGTGTCCTCTGTCATCTCTATCCAGTATCTCTCAACTACGCTGGAGCTCGAACTATCTACCGACCCACCATATTTCCTATTTGGATAGTATTGCTTATACTACTGAATTTAAAGTTCATTAAAAAGATGTTGCAAAGCCGGACAATCACAGGTCAGTATCAGCTACAACACAGCTAGTTCTACCCAACATGTCAGAATGCATAGCTGGGTTTTATACATGGGTCTTAAACACAGATTGCATAACTGGTCTGACCAAACTATTGCGTGGACTTGCACATAAACGGATTTAGAAAATGTCTTCCCGAAGAACATGTTGAAGTATTTGACATTCTTCAAGAGAGGTGGATGGAGAGAGAGAGAGAGAGCGAGAGAGTCTTTCCTTTACAGACACTGAGATAAGAGAAAATAATAACAGGTGGAGAGAACCTTCTGGAAACAGACACCGCGAGCTAAAGATAACCAAGCTAACTTAATATTCAAAATGTATGTAGCTTAAAATCCCCCCCAATAGCCAATGCAATGACCAGTTTAGTCAAGAAGGATGTCAAAAGGTGAGAGTGAAGAAAATCTAAAGGGGATGGGAGGTGGCAGTTTAAGGTCGTAGAGAGCATAGTTCACACTGGGAATTTACAAACTCGCACCCAGAGTACATATAGAACCTGCTGTCATGGTGCTAAAAAGCTATTTGAAGAATAGCACAAAAGCAGCGGTGCAGTGATGGCTTTTGGGACATCAATCCTGTCAGCCTGGCACACAGAGTTCTCCACATCCTGGCTCTCCTCTTTCATAGCACACATGCCCACATCGCCGGTGCTTTCATCATAAATCTAATTTTGCATGCAGGGGGGGGGGGGGGGGGGGGGGGGGAGCTAGACAGTAGACGCTGCAATTCAACTGAAGGGTCCTTTGTTGTCGTGAGGTGTCGGCAAGGATCCCAACATCATTAACATCCCTCACCTCCACTTTGCCAACTTGGCTTTAACAATTACTGTGACCAATCCAAAGCCAACCTCAACTGCAAGCCCTTAGCCTGCCTTTCTCAATGTTCTGCAGGTTCTCAACTTCGTAGCGTTCTTGGAATACATCAACACAGTACATCAAACGGTAAATAAACGGAGAAAGAATACAATGGACAAGTTGGCGTCAAGCGGGTGTGGGTTCCAGGAGAATTCGCTCGCCAAGAGGCTGAAACGGCTGTCCTCGAATCGACGACATTTGTTTAGCGTCGGCTGGGAAAGGACGGCGCGCCCTCCCCACAGCCTTTTGTGTTTCAGTCAGGCTTGTTGGCCTTTGCCCAGTCCTCTCTCTCTCCCCCCCCCCCCCCCCCCCCCCCTCTCTCTCTCTCTCTCTCTCTCTCTCCACCTGCTTTACATACTGAAGTCCTCCCTTCTTTTCAGTGTCACTCCCCCCCCCCCCCCCCCCAGTCCCTCCCCCTCCTCTCTTACCTGGCGGGTAGCGCTCGATGACAGGCTGGCTGTCCACGTGGAGGGTGGCGTTGCCGCCGCTGCGCGTGAAGCGCACAACGTGGTACTTGCCGTCGTTGACGGCGACGGCGGGCTCGTCGATCGTGATGTCGTCCGTGCCCACGTTGAAGATCACGCCGATCTTTCCCTGGTCCTGATAGAGAAAGAGAGGAGGGGTAAGGGCGGGCAGTTTGAAAGAAAACATAAACCTAACCCCCGAAAAAAGACAATTCTCTTCGAAAGGGTCCGGGTGTGTTGAGTGTGTGTTTGTGTGTGTGTGTAGAGTAGCCGGTGAGTCACTGCCCCCCTTCGTTGCTTGTTGAAGGGCAGTGACAGTACAACACAGACACCCCCCACAGACACACCCTGAGTGACACCCACAGCGGGGGGAATACATGTTGGGGGCTGTTTGTGCATTCAGCGGCAGACTGCTCCCCTTCCTGACACCAATCACTGTTGACAGATTTGCTGCAGTCCCTAACACCCCTCTCGCGCTCTGACCTCTAGTGACCCCCCCCCCCCCCCTGTCTGTTAAAAGACACTTCCATGGACAAACTCAGGGTGGCAGTGGTAGGAGGGCCACTGTCTCTCTCTTTCTCCATCCCCCTCTCTCGCTGTTCCGTCTCTTTCTCTCTCCACCCCTCTCCATCTCTCTCTTCCCCTCCCCCTCCATCTCTCTCCCCCCCCCCCCCTCTCTCTCTCTCTCTCTCTTTTTCTCTCTCTCTCTCTCCCCCTCTCCCTCTTTCCCCCTCTTACTCTCTCTGTCTCCCCCCTCTCTCTCCTCGCTGTTCATCTCTCTCTCTGTCTCCCCCCTCCCCCCCCCTTTCTCTCTCTCTCTCTCTCTCTCTCTCTCTCTCTCTCTCTCTCTCTCTCTCTCTCTCTCTCCCCCCTCTCTCTCTCTCTATCCCCCTCTCTCTCTATTCCTCTCTCTCTCTCCCCCTCTCCCCCTCCCCCCCCCCCCTCTCTCTCTCTCTCTATCCCCCCCTCCCCCTCTCTCTCTCTCTCACCGCCCCACCCGGCAGAGCTGAAGTCTCTCTAATGGCTCGACGAGGTCCGCGTGCTAATGTGGCCGAGGGAGACTCCCTCTGCGGGTGGCGCTGGCAGGTGAGCCCCCCTAAAGACTGTGGTGGGCCGGCTGACTCACTCACACCTTCAAACACTGACCCGCCAATGTCCTGAGGCTTAAACAACCATTCACTCGCCCACTCACAAACACTCCGCGAGCCACAGTTGTAAGGTTCAATTAGCTTGAAAGGTCTCCTTTGTGTGGACTTATTTGACGCATTCTATGTTACGAATTCCCTTTTCCGTAAGTCTATACATCTGCCCTTCCGGCGGGAAACGCGTCGCACGGTCACGGACGACATTTCGAGACGCCCGTTTACCTCGTTTCCATAACCCCATGCCCCAAACGGGAACGATGCATGATAACCTAATTACTTTCAAACTGTTGATTCTCATCTGATAGGAACAGGGAAAAAAAGAGTCTTCCACAGGAGAGACTGTGTTGGTATGGTAAGCCGATCTATACGTGAAGAGTTGCATCTGCCACCTTCTCAAAGGCAATCTGTAGGCATTCAAGTTCAAGTCTTTTATTGTCAGGTACACAGAACAACACAAGGTTAGACTGGGCACTGAAATTCTTAAGACAAGACAACGCAAGCACCTGGCATAACATAACATATAAGTACACGGAACACAATTTACGTCAATGCTGAGCTTAAATAAGTGAAACCAGTGAACTGTATTGCATTTCTACGAGAATAAAAAAGGGCTTCACTGTAACATTTTGCCTTCTTCCCTACCATTTCATGAAACCTTTCAGTGACCCCGCCACTCTAACCATATCTACTGTACCACCACCCCCCCCCATTCCCCCCCCCCCCCCATTCCCTCCCACCTCTCTCCTGTGCAGAGTTCCCCTTTGTTAAATGTTAATCTCAAGTCCTCATGTTTCCCCTTGGGACGGCAGTTCACTTCAAGGTCAAGTTGCAGTCAGAATTCCTCACACAAAAGTGTCCCCCCCCCCCCCCCCCCCTCCACCTCTCTCAACCAATCATGGTTGTAACTCACAGAGCTGAAGGAAGATGAAGTAGTCGCCATGGGCATTGTGGCGTAAAAAACACCTATGCGGCGTGTTTTCTTTTTCTCCATCCGGAACGTTCCATCTTTGTCGTGTACATGTGAGTGGTGGTTGGAGAGAGGAACGGGGGAGGGAGGCCCACAGCCGTATATGGCATACAGAAAAGGATGCACACCTCGGCTGTTAAACAAGGTGATGGAAAGAACATGCTGTCCTCTTGGATACCCCCTCTGTCCTCCAGCTCACCCGCTTCCGGAAACAGCCCGTCTCAAGGAACTCGCGGCAGGTCGCGGCCTCCCATTCCGAGGTGGTTGTCATGGTTGCAGGCCAGCTGTTCATGCTGAGTTCCACGACCTCGCCCACCACTTGGGTCGGACGCCTTTCCAGGCACTATGGCCTCTACCCTGTGTCCAGCTGCTCCCAGTGTACCTCAGGCCAAGCCCGGGACAACGTACGTTCGCTGCGTCGCTTGTCCGGTTCGCTGCAGCCGGATGACGCGTTTTCCTGACAGCCTATTAGGGTCCTGGAGTGAGTGACGCCCCGCCCACGCCTCCGTCTCGGGCACACGCGGCTGCCAATTAGCTCCGGCTGAACGCAGCACCCCCTGCGGTGTGTGGGTGGAGAGCGTTGACCGGGAATATCTGTATGCAGTGTGCCCCGGCCACAACTAAACGTTTTAGTATGGTGGAGCGGCAGCAACGTTTTACCCAGTGAGAGGTCGGCCAAGCCTCCTCCCAGGGTGTCACGTACCGACTAGAGGATCCAGATTTTCACCACAGTGGCATGGCCCGCTTGTTGACCGTCTTAGTGGATGCGGGTCCTGGTTCAGCCTTTGAGTTGGATGGTCCGGTCAGTCAAAGAAGGGGCCAGGGAACTACCTCTGTGCTAGGGAGGGTTTTTCTTTCCGGAATTCTCTGAGACGGAGAGTGTTATCCTTAATCCCCTAGTCAGTAGGGCACAATTGGATTTCACTCGGCAGCTTGACATGACTCTGGTCTTTGGAGTGAGGGAGGTGTTGGGGAGGAGAGGGGGGGGTGGTGGAGGGGAGGGGGGGCTGGGCGTGTTGTGTTGTGAGGGTGTTGGGGGGGGGTGGGGGGGAGATAGAATTTGCCGGCCTGTGTTTTCTCTCAATAAACCCTTCGTAAAAAGCTGAGAAGCCATCTTGTGAGATGCCCCCCGGGGGGTGCCCCGCCGTCGACGCCAACGCACCCTCCCCGCGGAGACCCCCCGTCTTCCTCCTACCGCCCCCCCCCCCCCCCCCCTCCCTTGCGTCTTCACAGATCCGGCTTCCTCGCGCGTTCAAAAACAGTCGCTACGCTAGGCGACACCACCGCCATCCGCCCGAGGCCAGTTGCTATACTCTGCTACCTCGGGAAGCTGAAGTCCAGGCCTCAGGGAGAGCCAGTATTCCGCAAGGTCCAGTCCCAATGTCCCTTTGACTTTATTCACATTCCTGTTCCATGTTCCCCCATGTGCACAGTGGCTCTGCAGCCAATCCCGCGCCGTACTCCATCTTCCCTTCCCCGAGGCCCCTCCATGAAGTATTCATCAGGCAGCCACACAGCGCTACGGACCTCGGACAGACCCAGCCTCCCTCGTCCCCAGGGTGAGGCCCTGTCTTACCCGCATGATGAAACAGTTCCAGGCCAAAGGAGCTCACCTCCCCACCCAGGGACTCGAGCTGCTGTTTACTCGTTTCCTACCGAGGCTCAAGTCAGCGCACTGCGTGACGGGTAAGTCGAGGCAGTCTCTGCCTGTGGCGGTGGTGGTCCACGGGGAAAAAGAGGAACGAGAGGCTGGCCTCTTTTTCTTTTTCTCTTGTTCGTCGTAGAGACACGCCCATAGACGCCCTGGCGTCGACGCACCGTGGCAGGGGGGGTTTCAGGCCGGGCCATCGTCAAGCCTGTGGTTTGTGGCGGGGGGGGGGGGGGGAGGGGCGTGTGAGGAGTGCACCTGGCTGCAGCTCGCCCAATGGCCTTCCCGCCACCACTCGCGAACGAATCGGAACATCCAGGGGATCCACGGGACGAACGCCTCCACCCCCGTGGGGGAGGGGGGGGGGGGGAACGGAGAGCCCTGTGTGATTCGCGGCATCTCACTAGTGTCCAATGTCATCCGACGATGAGTTGGGTGACAACTGTGTGAATCATCGCTCGCTGTTTTGCCAAGCGAAGCCATCCGCCGTGAGATGGTACTTGCTGGGACTGCTCACTGGCAGTCCCAGGCCTTGTCAGGCTGAGCTGGGCTGGCAGGGACAGGTTGTTCTTAAGAGAAGGACCGCCGGTAAGCACATTCCAAATAGAACCAACATCAAAATCGACTCGTCCACCTAAGGTGTTTCTTTCCCGAGGGAAGCGAGCAAAACCAAATATCCGATCGTCTGAATGGAACAGCGAGCCGACACGTGCTATTCACTTAGAATAACGAAAATGGCGGGGCGGGCAAGGACATGACAAGGGCCTTTCCACCTTCCTGTCCAGGAGGCAATTCAGTTTCCTTCAGAATTGCGAGAAGAGACGGAGACACACAGGGCCTCTGCTCGCGATGCCAAAGCGATACACGTCATCAACGCAGGATTTCCATTTGAGAAGAAACTCGGGGGGGGGGGGGGGGCAAAAAAAAGAGAAAAAAGAAAGACATTTTCGATTCTCAGTGACTCTCTTTAAACACAGACGGAACCCAGCCGAACACGCAAACCGGCTGAACGCCTGCTGGGAGGCGTGTGAGAGGGCATCGCGCGGCAGAGCGACGGTGCGGCTGGAAATGCAACATGAAGGGTGGGACGACACCTCTCTGCTGAAGGAGGAGGGCAGATGGCGTGCACAATGAGGTGCCACGGCGCCAAAGGGTCAGATGAAATGAAAATAGACCCAACAAAATAGACACATCGACATCAAACCGGTCGGGTAATCCGCGCTTGACGTATAGAAGCGATAATCGCCGTGTATATACATGCAAGTACACGAGCACCCGCATGTGTGTATCGGGATGCTTTCTTCACGGTTCCAAAATGGACAGGAAGAGGTACAGTACACTACATGAGGGTGAGCCTGGGACGAAGACAGGTGCGCTTTTAATTATTACACATGGCACCGCCTTGCGACAGATCCTCCTTTATTCCTCTCATCCGAGCACATCTGCCCCACACACACACAAACGGCTAAAAAGGCTAATTTCCCCCGAGGAGAGACCCCAGCCTCTGGCATCTGGCTCCACAAACAGCCAGAGTCTCGCCCTCCCCCGCCCCCCTTGTGGGTACCACCCCCTTCGAAGGAGCGTTCAGTTACAGAACAGTATCCACCAGTAGATTCGTGTCATCACCTCGAAAAACATCACGTGATCACCGCCGCGCTCTCAGCCCGACCTCCTCCCCCCAAAAAAGCGTTCCGACCAACGTATCCCAGCCCACGGACTCGTGACTCGGCATCCGGTTCGGCTGGGGGGGGGTTCGGGGGCCCCAGACTTCAGCACCACGGACAGCGACCGGGCCACGTTCCAATTCCAACCCGTGTACTTTAAAGGTCTCTCTCTCTCCCCCGTTCAGGGCTGTGATTGGGACAGGTGAGTCAGGAAATTGCCGGCTTTGCAGGAACGTCCCGCGGAGAGGGGGTGGGCGGGCGGAGGCGACGGCTGGCAGGGGGCCCCGAGGTCAGAAAAGCGAAACAGGAACACGGAACGGACACAGAGAAACTTCCGGAAAGTCTCCCTTTGTGTCGTTAGTTGGCTCCCGCGGATCTGGTGCCTGTTGACGTTGGCAGGCAATTATTGGCAGCTGTTGGAGACGGAAACGCCGCGTACCCTGTCATGCCTGGAAGCTGCGCGCACCACCAACAAGCACGTCTTTAGCGCTGGATGCCAACTAAGCGGCATAATATGCCACAGCTGGGTGGCGAAGCAGATTTGATGTGAGTATTAATGGAACAGAAGGGAGGGTTCAGCTAATGACTCCAGGACGGCTTCCAGTCCTCGTCGCTCATCCACGGAGCCGTATCACCGGATTTTTTGGACGGGTCTTCCACTTTCTGGACTCTCGGGAGGGCCGAAATCCTCATCCCTTCCAGCTTCCAGGCGTGGCTTTGTTTCCTGGAGAAGCGAGTTTGGCTCGGTGCTCTACCACAGGAAGTAGAGCCAGGGCCCCCTCCCCCCTCCCCCCTCCCCCACCCCCCTCACAGCTGCCTGCAGCGGCGTGTTCTCATCAGGCCCCAAATGGACATCAGGCGCCCTCTAATCCATCATGTTCATCCCGACAGGAAAGGCCAGCGAACCCAAAAAGCAACTTCATCCCAGAGTGACTCTTTCTTCATCCCGGAGAGAGTGGAAAAGCCAAGCTCCGGGGGGGGGGGGGCGGGGGGTAACCAGGTGGCAACACTTTGCTCTGTGACTAACCACGGCCTACTCCGTGTCAGCAAATTAATCACCCGCCCCGCGCCGGCAGCAATCGATACACCTCTCGCACACGGAACAGGGCGCCCCTCTCAGACGGCCAGACACCACCAACGGTGCTCCTCCTCACACAGGCACACACACACACAGACACAGGTACACACAGGCACACACACACATACAGACTTGTACACACATACAGACATGTACACACACACACCCACACACACACACACACACACAGGTACACACATACACACTGACAGGTACACACATAGGCACACAGACACACAGACAGGTACACACATACACACAGGCACAGGTACACACACACACACACAGACACACAGACAGGTACACACAGACTGCAGTTCTTCAGTTCTTACAGTCTGGTCCTCTGGATACAAACCACAGGGGCATATGCCCACACACACACACACACTCTGGCTCACTGGCTAATGGCCTGAGAAGGGTAAAACTTGCCCTTGGCGTGCCCAAACTGCAGCAAGGTCGGAGTAGGGAGGAAGAGGGAGACATGGCTGGAACTCCTCCGTTCAGAGTATGCCCCTGCCGCCATCATCCCGCCGTCTGGCTCTCCGAGAAAGGGATATCTCCCTCAGCCCCCGCAGCTCAGCTGAACATGTTGATGGAGTGGAACAAGCCGGCCTCTTTTCACTCCTTCCCTCCTTCCATTACCTTCCCCGCCCCCCCCCTCCCCCCGCACTCGCGTTCATGACCGATGGGATTAGATGGTTGCTGTTGTTGTTGTTGTTGCTGTGGTTGTTACTTCTACCTCTTCAAAGAGCCAATACGGATAATGGCGTCGTAGGCCGTCGAACGCAAGGGTTTTGTCTGGCGCCGTGTTTAGGAAAAGGGAAATCAAAAGGCTGTCGTAATCTCCTGCACTCCATTCAACCGCAACTCGGCATACCTTCGGAAGTACCCACATACTTAAGGTATTTGCGTTCCATCGGCTATATTCATATGACTCCATTGAAATGTTCAGCATATGTATAACAGGGTTGCTGTCTCAGAGAAGGGCTCATAAGAGACCATTGAAAGGCAGGGGGGAGAGAGCAAAAGCTAGCCTGTGAAAGCCAGTGGCTCAAATCAAATGAATAATTCCCCGAGATGAAACAATTTAGCCACACTGTTTTTTTTCTTTCTTCTTGTTCTACTTCCCGGAATGCAACGGCTAGTCATGAGCCAGTGTTTAACGAGCCACTAGCCTGCCAGTGCAGAGACACTCAGAGTCTCTGCCCTGTAGAGACACTCACTGTCCTCTTGGTAGACAAGTCTTTCTTGCTTAGCATACACCGGGAGCGATAGCTGACGTTCCTCATTATTTCACCGAGCTGTTTGGAGTCAATCGAGGACCGGGCTGATATGTTCATGGGCAGTTTTTGGGTGTGTGTGTGTGTGTGTGACAGTGCTCCTGTAACAAGAAGTTTGAACCCCTTGTGGCCCCCCTAAATGTCGAGTCTGAATAATTATAAACATGGTCTTTTGCCTGTTAACGCCTGCAATGCAGTGAAGAAAAAGACATGACAACAATCAAGTTTAATGGAACTGGCCCCTCTAACAGTACAACTGGCCCCAGCTTGCGTCGGTTGCCCTTGGTTTAGAATCTTCACTCTTCAACCACAGGTCGCCACTCACTAAATGTTAAGATGTGCTCCGTATCGATGACTCGATCACGGACGCAGACATGCAATTAAAAAGTTTGGATGCAGTCAGTTCCTCACAAGCTCGGTTAGTCCGACAAGCACTGCTCGGAAGCACAGTCTGTACCGACGACGACGTGGATATAAACGAAACCCATCCGGAGCCTATCACACACTGTGCTTCCCCGGACATCTGCTTTACCCTGTCAATCACACATTCTTGTGGCTCAATCAGAATATTGCCTCGGGGCATTCGACTTCTCGTCTCCCCAGCTAACAGACACCAACTCTGCTGATTGACCTGTGACATGTTCCCACATACCCGACTAATAATAAACATGGCAGCACTAAGGATGGAGGTACACCCGGCGATTGTCTTACTATGTGCAGCTGCAGGTAGTCTCCCAGTCCGTGGGTGCTCTCCACGCGAACCAAAATGGCGTCCTTCTGCTGGGTGCTGAACCCCACGGCGAGCCGGTCAGCCCTGGTGCTGGGGCGGTCGTTGGGCGCCCAGGTGTACGTGATGAGGGCCCCTCCTTTCCCAAATATGTACGTGGTCCCAGCTGAGAGAGAGGAGAGGAAACGAAATGCATTAGGAAGAGCAGTCAGGGAGTCAGGTGGCTGAGCGGTGAGGGAGTCGGGCTAGTAATCTGAAGGTCGCCAGTTCAATTCCCGGCCGCGCCAAATGACATTGTGTCCTTGGGTAAGGCACTTCACCCTACTTGCCTCGGGGGGAATGTCCCTGTACTTACTGTAAGTCGCTCTGGATAAGAGCGTCTAGTAAATGTAAGAGGAGGAGGAGGGCACCGGAGAGGAGGAGGGCACCGGAGAGGGAGAGAGGGGAATGCGAGGGGAAAGAAAAGGAGAACGCAAACTTGTTTTTGTGACGTACGGCCCGGGGGTTTTTGTGGAGACAAAGAGATGTCTGTCTGTTTTGTGGAGAGCAAACTCAAATGATCTTTACATCGTCTATCTGTCTGGGTATTAGTGCTCAGCATCAGAGTCAGGGTCACTCAGAGAGTTTCATATTTCCAAGTACGTCTATTCATCGCAATCATCTTTGTGTCTTTGTCATCGTCGACAATTTCAAAACCCTTCTCCAGGTCGTATGACAAAGTTCTGACCTTGAGTTGACGACTCACTCGCACGATTGGGGGGAGGCAATAAAACTCGACCCTTTCGCCGAAACAAACAATGAACGGGAGATTTGCGTCACGTCGCGAACGCCTCCTGAAACAAGCGAAATGTGACGGACGTACGACGCGTCTGTCATTTGTATAATGGCTTTCACATTTCGAAACAAACCCCCCTCCAAAAAAGGAACTGACCTAATTAACCGTCGAAACAGCCTCACTCTGAGTCTGCACGGACACATCGAACACCATCTCGGATCTACCTGCTTCTAGAACCGCAGGCTGATTGAGTGGGATGTGGAGATGACACCCTCGGGAACATTTACATTTACATTTGACATTTTAGTCATTTAGCATACGCTCTTATCCAGAGCGACTTACAGTAAGTACAGGGACATTCCCCCCGAGGCAAGTAGGGTGAAGTGCCTTGCCCAAGGACACAACGTCATTTGGCACATCTGGGAATCGATCCGGTAACCTTCTGATTACTAGCCCGACTCCCTCACCGCTCAGCCATCTGACTCCCGCGATTCTTCTTACCGAGAGGCTGTCACTTCCACACACACACATCCGACCCAGGCTCTCTAGACTGTGCCAGGCCCATGCCACCCGGCATCGGATGGCAGAGCCTGTCTTTGCCGCCACCCCCCACCACCACCATCCCCTCCCCAGAGCCGAGGCCATTTCTGAGTGTCAGGTAAACGCGGGGCGGGGGGTGTCACCTGTACAACAGGGTGGCAGGGAAAGTGGCGTGCCAGCAGCGGGAAATTAGGGTGGTGCAAGAGAGAGAGAGAGAGAGAGAGAGAAAGAGGTGGGATTAGCAGGTAGCAAGGTAGCAGGGTGGCAAATGCAAAGAGCGGAGGGTGCTGGAGAGGACAGCTGGGTGGCGGAGGAAGATGAGAACGTGGGCGGATCGGAAAACCTGCTAACCAGGTTGCCGGTAGGTTGAGAGCGCCTATAGCTCATTCTCAGATGTCACATGTCGCAAGGCCAAAATGTTGCATAAGAGCCCCGGTGACGATCCAAGGGGTGGCAATGAGCCGTCAATACGAGGACGCCACAAAGCCATGCTCCGGGGTCGGCACTGAGCACATCGCCCGCAAGACAAGGCTCTGTGAGCCGCGATATGAACGAAAATCAAAATGTCACACCGAGGAAGCAAATGAATAACAGCAATCAGGCGTCTACCTGAAGACGTTTCATGCGGCACTTTGTAGCGTGTAACCCCGCGGAAATATCGCTTAGGTGATTCTATGAGCCATTCCCGCACACCGTGAAGAGGCCTCGCCATCTTTTCGAAATGAAACTTGGCCCAGATCTCGCGTGACAAAATCGAGTCGTTCACATTCAGGGCGCGACGCGCAATCTCTCTCTCTTCTCCTCGTCGCGGCGTGAGAGCCGGCGGAGCGTGAACACTTCCAAAGAGCTCACCCGGGGTTCGGATCACAGGTTCGTGGTCGGATCAAAGATGACCGAGAAGAAGAGCAGGAGGGAGAAGATGAGAGGAGTGGCTGTAGACAGAGTCTCTGTGTGTGTGTGTGTGTGTGTGTAGCGGGGGCTGACCCCTCAACCCCTTACTTTAATATTGATGGGGGGACTGACCCCCCCTGGGGTCACCACTGTGTGATGTCACCCCCGGGAGGGAATGAAAGGGTCTTCGAGGTTCTTCTCGACATCTAGCTCGGTGACTGACTGGTGCTTTAAGGGGAAACAGAGGTGTGGTACAGCTACTGACACGCAGGCTTGGCGTGAAGTCTTCACGCTCCAGTACGCCGCATAGCCTCTGAGAGAGTCATTAATTGTGGACACGGGGGAATATGCCAAGATTTTGACAGGTATAAAAAAGGATCTTTCGTTTGACAACCCAGTTGCTAATAAATCAAAAACGTATATCATTAAAAGGCATCAGTGTTTCTGCATGGGTTGCCTCAGCAAAATGAGACAATTAATTGATGGAGTTCCACCCTTCTGAGTTCAGGGGGATTTAATAGGCAAAGTATCGATCAGGTTGTTTATCGCGTTACTTTGGTAATGGGTAAGGACATACAGTCTCTCACTAGCAGCTGCGCACAGACAGTATGCTTCCCCACTCCCACGCACACACACACTTGCAGAAACACACACACATTATGATCTGTTCACGTTTGGTATCAAATGCTCACCTCCCACAGAGGTAAAAATGTACAAAGAAATCCATACACTCAATCTCCCAGCCGAGGAATCTTCTATCTTACGGACGGTTCTGGATCGTTCCACTGGGAGCTCATTTAGAAAGATCTTTACAGTGTCTTTAAGCACCGCCGATCAATTTTATGAGAACTATTTTGTGCTTAGCTATAGGCTCACATTACCAATTCAGAAGTTATCAACAGTGAACGTTCCTTTAAGTGGAGATAACATTCTATGGCCCTACAGTACAAAGCAAGGCAGGGGCATAGAGTAATATCAAATATCTTTCTTGTCGGATCGTCTGAATGGAAGATTCCAGATCTGATGGAGTATAGAGATCGCTGCCACCATTACAAGCTGGAACTGCAGTGCATTTGATAACAGTGAAAAGGGTGGGTTTTTGGAACATATATTATAACGCAAGCCAGCACTTAGCTTTCCACGGCTATCGCTTCCAGTTGTGGCTTGACCCAGTTTAGATGGTAGATATGGCTGGGTGGTAAACGCCGACACCTCAGTATTAGCTACAACCGGCACACGTCAGACATTGTATTTCTCGTTACTGCCACAGTGCACGAATCCTATACGTTTGGTACGTTCTTCGCTTATTTGCAGGGAACAACACAACAGAATAATCTGTCAGGAAAATGCCTAACCTGCCGTACAGGCTAGACGTTCAGACCAATTCCAAAGCAGGAGAACAATTAAAATGATCTCCCACTTCGGGGTGGAAACCAAATGAGTTGAGCTGAAGCTGCTCTGATTGCTGCCAGAGATGTTAATGATCCGCGAGCAAGTGGCCGAGAAGAAGCCCTCTTCCTGGAAGCGCGACGGAGCAGAAGCCTGAGTTGATGAGGCGGCCCAGAATAGGATGAGAGGCAGAGGGAGCGAGAAGAGGAGGGGGAGAATACCAGTGGAGGAGTAGAAGGTGGAGGTGGGGGGGGGGGGACCAGCCTGACCCAAGACCCCTCACTGCAGCGGTAATCATGAGCAAGGCAGCCATGCGGCGAGACCGCCCGAAAGGTCCGAACCGAAGGTACCGGCGTATGCTGGGACTGCGGTGCGCTTGAGCGCGACGGCGAGGTTTTTCCGCCATGTTAGGCTGCGTGGCGGGTTTCTTCCTGCTCGTGTGTGTGTGTGTGTCTGCGTTTGTGGGTCGTTTGTCTGCGGGCGCGCGCGCGTGTGCGGGGGGGGTGCGAGTTTCCGTACGTGACCGTTGTTTGACAGCTGCTACAGAGGAACACTTTCCGCATCCCGATTCCACAAAAGACCCGTCGAGCTACTGAAAGGTGTGCATCTCTTTCAGCTGATGTGGTGATTCTGGCTCCTCCACTGCATCCATTAAGTGTGTCGCCCCCCCCCCCCCCCCCCCCCCCCCCTCTACACACACACACCATCCCCCCACACCCCCCTCCCCACCCACCCCCCCATGCACTGCAGAGGGTCTGACAGAAATACATTTGGCTGCAGCAGGACAAATATAGTTGGTTGTCTGTGTGTTTGTCTGTCAGTTTTTAATTATCGCGACTAACAGTCCACTAAGGGTGTTGCATTTCAGAGGGAGGAGGATGCTGTAACAGGGGGCCAGACATGATCTAGTGAGCAGTGAATATATATTAACGATATACTGTATACTATACCTGCCTTACCTTTTTAGAGTGGGTCAAAACGGCATTCTGAGTTTATTATCTCTACAAAACCATCTCCCGTCTCCACGATTACACTATCGTTTATGTGGCTTTCCAATAGTTGCATCGAGCCTTCTGTAACTACTCCAACCATGATATTTAACAATGTTTGGAAAAAGATTTGGAACACAAAGTTCAAAATAGGCGTCTCTCTATATGTGTTAGCATTGTTGGCAGGTGGCATCTGTTCTGTGCACCGTGGAGTAGAGGCCGCGGATGTGAGGGCATCGTTCTATAAGATCGATTTTTTTTTTCTCCTACCTCGTTCAAATCCTACAGCCTTTCCAGACGCCTCACAGCTACCTGCTGTCAAAACACTACCGTCGGATGAAACCGGCTTCCTTGAAGGCCTCACCGCAGGGGTTTCCAGGAGTTCTGCAATGAGCTTGTTTATTTCTCACTCCCCTGCCTACGCCTACGCCTTGCCATTTTGAGTCACACTCTGTCTAATCTGGTCCTAACTGCTGGCTACAATTAGGAGGTGCAGATATGAACGTGTGGACACAGCACCGTCAGGTCCGAGCCGACTCCCACCAGCAGCGCAGTCTGTCTCCACCCACGCGGGTCCATACGGACCCCTCCGATGAGAAGTGGCCTTACAAACCCCATGCTGGTGTCGGGTTAACCCCTGACCCAAACCCTAACCCAGGTGACAGCGTCTAGGCTGGTTTCGGTGCGGTTCTGTGGGCGTATGTGAAGCCCGTCTGTGATGTTGCTTGGACAAAAGGGCTCCATGAATTCAATTTGATTTGATTTGCAATGAAGAACCCCCCAAAAAAGAAGCAAAACAACGAGAAGTGGTGTTTTCAGAGCTGACTAAACTCATCGGCTACATCGAAATACTCAGTGATATCATGTCTGACAACAGTATCGTCTGTGAACAGCCAAACAGAACTTGGCCATCTAAACTCGTGCAACAATTACTGGTACACTTCATATGTACAGAATCAGCCAAACCAATTGGCTTACAAAGCTCCAAGGAATATTGAGGCCGTAACTAAGGGTGGAATCACTAAATGAATTTACCACAGACACACTTCCAGAAGTATCCTGATGGATTATAAGATTCAAAGGACATATTGCTTTATAATAATATATTCTTATTTTCGGTGTATTGGGATGGATTTTTTTCCATCTGTCCTGCTTATGACATGAAAAATACAGTTGGTCCGAAATTCCCCAATAATTCATTTGAATTCCCCCAAATATTCCAGAAAACATTTACCTCCAAAAATCTCCCTCTTTCTCAGTCTGTCTGTGTCTGTCTCGCTCTACTTCTCTCTCTGCCTCTCTCAATATCCTGTTATATCTCTCTTTTTATGTTCCCATCATTCCTTCCCCAAACGACCGACTTTGACAGAACTGGAGAATATGTAGTGGTTCCAATGTGCCTGAACACCACTGATAACACAATCCGACCACAGCTGCTCCCGCCGAAGATCTGCAGCCCCTGAGCCGTGCAGAAACTCCATTTTCGAGTCGACCAAGAACAAATACGTCTCCTAGCCGGGCAGCCAGGGACACCGTTCTGTCCTATCTGAAAGGCGCATGCACCGCCTGAACGAGTCACACCACAGAACTGGCGGAGGAATCTTTTTAATAAGTCCACAGGTGACCATTTGTAATGTGGGCGCAGATGTGTCAGTCACTCACGTTGCTAGCTTCTCCACTGACAGAAAGGAGCTGGCAGCTCCAGTATGTATATCAGTCCATGCCCCATACCCCGTGGGAGGCGGAGACGCGTGTTTGCAGCCGGCAGCATCGTCCCAGACTACCGGTGAGTCAGCATTATGGGTGGGTGAAGAATATGCAAAGGGTGGAAAAAAGAAGGAAAAGGTGCAAATGAGAAATATGTTCCAGGTGGGCTGCTACGGTTTAATTATCCAGCCATGTGAGGCCTTAGCGGGTCCGGGTGGGGTGCTCGTCTGATCTGTTGATTGGTGCAGTCTGGGGGGAGGGGGGGAGGGGTTCGCGGGGAGGATGGAAAAGGTCGGACCTCAAAGAGCCTAACGAGCATACCAGGAAGTGTACAGTCATTTTTTTCGTTTCGTGCTTGGTGGTGGCGAGTCATCGAGCACCGATTCTGCTCACTGAAAGTTGAAATATTTGTATTCCTTTTTTTTTATTCATGACTATGCATGGTTCATTACGAGTCCTGGTGCAGTGGGGCTCCTAAGGAGCTTCGCTGTAGGGATTCTCTCTGGCCTAAATTGTAAGGAAAGGGCTTCCTTACATCCCATTTTTCCAGCAGGTTTTCCAGATGATCAGGTTATACCCACGCGCCTGGGATGAAAGGGATTCCTTGATTGCTGGCGCATGCAAATCCACCTCGAGTTCATCGTATTCATAAATAATAATGAATGTTATTGTTGCGAACTAATCGAGTGGCGAGGAACATTAAAGGAGCATTTGTGACAGGTTTCCAAACGGTACAACAAGGTGGAATTTTCGTAATGGATCCGAATGTGTACAGAGAAACAGCAAGGCTTCAGAATGGTCCTCTCGACTGTGCAACGTGGTTTCAAATGAGTCTTCCAGCTGTACGACTTCATACTTCTTGTGCCACATCCAACATTTCCACACACCACAACAATCACGAGGACCCTTTATCACAAAGACAGCTGCCTCCCCGTCCCTTAATTTAATTAACTTGATTAGATGCTCCAGGCTTTCTAATTAAATACAAAACTGAATTAGATGCAAAACGGAAAAAAAACAACACTAGATGGCACGCACATGAAAATACATTATATACAGCTGTGTGATGCAAAGCTTACAGATGTTTGTACTACATACAATGGTTATTTCCTGTACCACTAGCATTAACTCAAATAACTGGATTAATAAGTGTTTTCCTTAACCTATTGCCTTCCCAAAACCTCTACAGTCCGAATACAGACACAACAATTTTGTTCACCTAACTTATTTTTTCCTTAATCCTTTTTTTGGTTTTAACGTGGGGGCTCTCTGATATTGATATCTGCGGCCTTCTGTAAAGTACTTGTGACGCCGCGCGGTAAAACCTGGCATACAAAAATGAAATTGGATTTGGTTTGAATCTCTTAAGGTGAGGCGGTGCAGGTTTAGAGGCTTTCAGAGGCATGCATTGAAATGTAAAAGTAACACCAAAAAAATCAAATAAAAAAATAACAAAAGGGGAATGACTGCCTCCACGAAGCCAATGTGTGAGGGATAAAAAGCCCCGGGTATATTGCTAATCTTTTCCAAAGGGCATGAGCCGTGATTTGGGTGAGCAGCGACTGGGCCACGAGGTCTGTGGCAGATAACGCGGCCATTACACCGGAGGAGAGCCGCGGCAGCCGGCGAAACCCACTCACCGGGACTTCTGGATGTAATTACTGCCATCGACTCGCAATTGACTGCAAATCCCAGACATTAATTAAACGCTACCAGGGCCGGGCATGGCTCGCGCTGAAGTCAACATTCCCAGTGAGGAAACGGAGGAGAGAGCCCACAGGCTTCCACTCATTGATTCATCACAGAGTCAGAGAAGAGAGCAAAAGGAGAGAGAAGTGTTTTTAAGCCATTGGACAGGGTCGTTCGGTAAGTATACAGCCACAAAATAACCACCTCCTGTCAATGAGGCTTTGAGGCCAGCATTGTGCGACACAAAACGGAGAGAAAAAGAAGTTAAGTCCTTCTGTTAAGGTATTTTTTTGGTGGGGAGGGAGATTGATTGGTCAAACTTTGCTTTGGCTTTCAAGTCAAATTGGTCTCAAACCTGACCTTAAAGGCACACTGACAGTTTTCAAGTATGATGTAATCCTTGATGAGTGTCTAAAACACCCTGCTATGACTCGACAGCGAACAGAAGAATGTCACTGGTGTCCCTCACTTCGTCATACCAGCTGCACCTCCCACAGATCTCACTGGTGTCACACAAGTTTTCAAACCAAGCAAACCCCAAAACATAAATCCAAGACTTTGTTGTTTTGCTTTTTATTAACCAATGAGAGTACCGTACATAGCCAAATAGCCCGGCATGTTATATATAACATGTTAACTTGGTTTGCCGTCACCTAACAAGAGGCTTAACGGTGGATAGCTATGCCCACAGCATTGGGAACAGATTCCTATACACATGAACCAGGAGGAAGTCAGTTGCTGACTAAACATGAACTTGTTCCCTATAAGAACAGTTGGGAAATATTATGCTACCACAGGTATACATAACTGCGTACTCCAGCTTCCATAAGGACTTTTATTTATGTATTTTTGACCGTAAAGTAAGGTAAGGGTTGACCTGATTTAATAGTACACTCTACCACTGGTCATGGAATTAGTGGAAAACATATTAATGTAAGATAGAATACAAGGAATGGTTCCGGCCAGGTAAATACAATGAAAATAGGTCAAACAGCTGTAAAAACCCTTTTTCTGTTCTCTCTCTCTCCACCTTTGCGTCAGTCCCTCTCGGACTTCCTTAGAAAGCCCTGACCACGGCGCCGGTCTGGATCTGGAGCATGTGCATGTAGGCCACACCCCCACCCCCCCACCCCCCCTGCCCGGCGTGCAGCCCACGGCGGGGTCCAAAGATCGCTCCGGGTGTGAGGGGACGGCCACTGTGGGAGGAGCCTCGCCGCTCGTTTGGATGGAGTCATTATGCGGGGGCTTTCACAAACAGCTGCCCCCCAACCCAGAACCCTGAGCTTCCCCCTTACCCCCCCCCTGGGCCCCCTGTCCACGGTCAGGGTCAGTCACGGACCCTTTGGGCAGGCGCCAGAAGTTGGACGACGAGCAGCAGAAATGGCTGACGAGAGAGAGAGCAAAAAGGGTGACGCCGGGCCCCATGCGTAAAGACAGGAGTTGATACAGTACGCACGGCTGGTTCCCATGGCAATTTGACCCTAAACTCTTGAAAGAACGGTTTCTCAGCGCAGGGAGGAACACACCCGAGAGACAGTAACTGATTAAAAATACCATCTACAATATGGTGGGGGCCCTGCCCTCATCTCTTTGTCAAAAATAAATGAAATGGTGATTTTCCCCACGCTGATTACTTTTTGAGCGGCTGCAGGATCAAAATCCATTCCCATTTTCAAACAGCACCATCAATCTTCTGGCTCTGCGTGTCCATCATGCTGCAGGTGGAGTAGGGAAGCAGGCATCCAACGCCAACGAGACCAGAGCTCAGGGGAGTCTCAAGAACACTTCCTTCCCATCGTTCCTTAAGGTACACTGTGCCTGTTTGCAGGTCACAGTAGTAAACATTGCTGTATACATCAAATATACGAGGCAAATAAGTGTGTATATTGTATATCTGTATTTATACGGGGATAGAGAGGAAAAGAAGGAGAGATGAAAGGGAGAGACTAGAGGCAGAAAGAGAGAAAACGAGAAAGTATACAGAAAGACAGAGAGAGAGAGAGAGAGAGAGAGAGAGAGAGAGAGAGAGAGAGAGACAGAGGGATAGAAAGGGAAATAGAGATAGAGATAGAGAGTGAGAGACCTACTGTAACAGACAGAGGGTCTTGGATCTGTGGACCGTGGGGTCTGTCTAGGAGAGATTAGCCTCTCTCCAAGGTGCTGCCATGCATTGATAAGTTCCCTTTACTGCTCCTCTCCATTGAAAAACTGAAGTGGATTCACACAGGAGGCAATACTGTTGACTGAGCAGGATTCTGCCATATATTTATTCGGCTCAAAGGTGTCAAAGGGTTTAAATAAAAGACGATTAATTAAAACGTTTTGTGATGTACCGCCAAACAAAATTGGGAAATGTTGGTTTTGTATCTTTGCAAGCAAAATTGGAAGAAACTTGGTCTCAGAGGTAGAAGCCATCCAGTTTCGAGAAATTGCTGTCAACTTGGCTATTTTATGCTTTCGAAGCAGGACAATGCAGTTTCAGTCAATGACTAAATTTGACAAAGAAACACCTGCACGCACATCATAGAACCTATGATGCTACTGTCGAAAGATCAGGTATGTAGACATGCAAGAAGGTTAACCATTCAAAAAATATAAAAAAATAAAGACATTGTATTTGCATGGCCCTTTTTACAAGCAATATCCCAAAGAGCTTCACATCCGCCCAAGGAACTGTACCTACACCAACCTAAACCCTCAAAGAGGGTTCCAACTGTTGAAGGCAGTACATGAGCACTGAGCTAGGCAAAGCTCCTCACAAGCTTAAGCATGGCACCCATCCGCGATTGAACATCCGTTGTTCAAAAAAAGAAACTGGCCGTTCGATGAAAGCATCGCGCGCGCGAACGAGGCGTGTCTGAATCACTGAGACGCGAGTCAGGCAGAGAACCTGACTGACAGCTCGGCTTAATGAGGCGAGCCTGTCAGTATCTCAACGTCAGCTGCGATGGAAACCTTCCGGAGTGAATTACAGGATATATTTTTTTTGGGGGGGGGGAATCGTCGACTGGCTCGTCTGCGGTCGGGATTGGAAATCGACGACTTGGGACACATTCTGGGCGTGGATACGCGGATACGCTGATGCGTGGCTACTCCCCCGGGATTGGTTGTAGATGCAATAATAAGAATCTTTTGTGTATTTTTTTTGGTCGTACTACTGATCTGTCCAACGTGTGTGTGAGTGTGTTTGACATTTTCATCCCGCCCCTTTCTCTGAGCCCTGTTCTGCTATCTCAGCACCGCCCGTGCCAACCTTCATACGCTTGGCCTTCATAATATTCACTGTGCAACTGTCCGACTTGTCAGCTGGACAAAGAAAGCGACGAGCCTCACGAGGGAAACCTCCGGAAAAAGACCCCAGACCAGACCTATTGTTTACGCTAATAAAGCCATTAGGACCAGAGACGGTTCCCTCGCCTCTTTCTCTCTCTCGTTTTCAACTCGAATCCTCGCTTTGCCTCACTGTCCGCGGGCGTCTCCTCGCCTCGCTCGCCCGTCGCCTCGTCTTTCCTCGCGTCGCCGTACGGTTGCAGGTGAATTTTCCCCCCTCTGTACCTTGTGCGCACTGCGAAAAGGCGCTTCAGTATTCTGCTCAGCTCTCCCTCCCCACCTACCCTCGTCTCGACCGCTTCCCTCAGCAAAGGAGAGCAGCCGTGCCACAGCCGCGCGAAGCCAGGAGCAGGGGAAAAAACGGGGGGATGGGAAAGGGAGAGATGGTGAATAGAGAAAGACGCACAACAAACATATTGAGAGAGAAAAAAAATAAAAATGCCCAATTGCCTATGGCTACCGGGAAAGTATTTCCGGAGCTTGGATACACTCTGTGTCACCGCAGGTATCGCTGTGTTCCGGTGTGTATCCTTTTATACGGTTGCAGTAGCTGCCACCCTAAAGATTAGCTCGCCTGGCAACAGTAAGCTAGCGAGGACTATTCCTCTCACACAGGATTGTAGAAGAGGTCTAATCACGTTCGGGACAGAGCAAGGCAACTCGTTCATGGCAAGAGAATGGCTTATGGCTAGCCGTCGTAACACCCAGTGCGGTGCACCCATTCCGAGAGAGGACGGAGGAGAGGGGGCGCTAAAGATGGACAGATTGAGAGGAAGGGGGGGGGGCGGGAGAGATAACACAGAGACGGCCGTCGAGATAGAGCATTGTATTTACATGATCTCGATAAAAGCTGCGGAGCGGACAAGGCCCTTCCCACATCAGACGGCAGCCAATTGGAGCTCCAGGAATCTCCCGTGCGATCAGACACATCGCACACTGTGGCTCGCCTTTCTGCTGCCATCTGAAGCCCCTGTCTGGTGACAGCGGGCCGGCGACCGATCTTTCATGGGGACAGTCGCGTTTGTGTTTGTCGCCATCAAGACGAGGCGTGATGTAACTTGACAGACATTTAAGTGGAAAATAAGGAGAGCGATGGCCGGCGAAGCCACACAGGAGCGGGAAGAGGGAAAAGGACGTCGGAACGACAAAGCCACCGAGCTCAACTTGGCAACAAGACAAAAAAGGGCTGTTGGGGGAGGGGGGGGGGCCCTGTTGACAATGGAGAGGCAGTCTGGGTCACTGGGAAGATGGGAATTGCAGTCATCTGGGTTGAAGTCAGCGGCAGGAACATGAGAAGAGACAGAATAAGTGGAGGGGTGAGAGCATAAAAGGCAACGTATGAAATAGTAATGCAGCGCATGAAATATGCAGAGCTAATGCAGCATCGGCGGCAGGCAACTCAGCCCAACCAGCCAGCACAGGCAGGCAGGCAGGCGGGCGGGCGGAACAGGCCACCAGGACATGTAACAGCACACGCCTCAACCGAGGCTTTGACGCCGTCTGCATTAGTCATCGCGCGCCCTGTATCTACGCTGCTCCCCCCCCCCGCCCTCCTACCTCCCGTTCTCCTGTTCTCCTACTCTATCTCACTCTCTCGCGTCTCAATCTCTGTTCTTCTCTATTTTTCGAGTTTTTTTTTTTCAAACCGCGCCCCCCTCTTCCCCCACCTGCTCCCCCTCTCTCCGATTCACATATGTAAATCGTGGCGGATCACACCAGCGCGCCGCCCGCTCGCATCTCCTCCCCTTTCCAGCCTCTCTCTCCCCTGCCTGACTGTCTGCCTGCTTGCCTGCCTGCCGGGCTCCAGGACTCCCTCAGGAGTCCTTCCTCCTCCCCCTGGTCACGGGCTCCGTATGCTGTGGAAAAGAACACTGAGAAACACTGGACCCATGGGGGGGGGGGGTTCGTCTGAACACCAGCAAAACTCGGCATTACTGCCTCGTTGGGGGGGGGGGGGAAACCTTGAGGAAGACATGAAGGAGCGATGCCGGGGCATTGTTGTACCCTTGGTAGATGCAAGCGTTTCTTAATGAATATTACATCTTGGGCTTGATAACATATTAATTGGACGTCGCACTATAAATAGGCGCGTTGAACCTCTTTGCGGTTTCCGCGGCCTAAGATGATGATTTGAACGGGCTGTTGTAAATGAGGGCGTCATCCACACAGCCCAATCCCCTATTATATCCTTTGCTGCCTGATTAACTGAGCTGGCAGATAATAAAACAAGTTCACAATTAAGATTTCCGATCGTGAGATTGCAAGGGACCAGATGTGAGGTTTAGTGTATCGGTCTGTCCCTGTGATCGGGGGGGGGAGGGGCGGAAGTATTCTGTTGTTGTGTGATTTTCCAGAGACCATGCTAATCCAGTACTCCCAAAGAGGTGGGGCACCGAACACGACATACCATATGTCAAAGGCATTCATCATGCAAACGTTGACAACTCTTAATAACCACTGTTACGTCCCGTGACGGGAAGCACTGGACGCAAACAGTGATGCGATCTGACTTAGGGTGACCCTTGACCAGTAAGTACACCCTGGTCAACTCAAACCGCACGGTTCCACGGAACCACACAATCTCCCCAAATCCCGGTGAGGGTTAGCTACGATAACCATAGTGTTGACAAGACTGGGAGTGGCCTGCCGCTGAACTCGTGAAGACGGAAATACGTTCCCGAGAAGAGCATCTGGGCATTTTTCCCAGAGGGACCACCTTCCCTAAGCACTCAGAGATGAATCCCCCATGAAAGTTACTTTTCTTGGCATGCCTTCCCCACACGACAAGGGCTTATTACGTGAATCAACTTGGGCCCCACTACCCATCACTTTACCGCTCCTTCCGGCCTGGCTCTATACATGCCTAAAGAGATGCGGAAGCCGATTAGCTCTGGTTATGGGGTTGACAATGCTACTGAATGGAGTGGAGTGACGCACACGCAAATCTGGAATCAATACATCACTCCTTACCGTTCCTGCAGTTAGGAAAGAATGAACCGGAAGTGAGTCGGAAATCGAGTTCTGGCAGAGCCGCTTCTTGAAACCTATTCGATGCAAAGCCGAGGCACTGTAAAACCTCCTAAACAGTACTGGAGCCATGCTTGGACGGATCAAATCAAGCAAGCTGAGTTTCATCTCTCACGCGGAGTGAAGAGGCCCAGCACTCAATGCATTTGGTGCTGCCCACCGAGCACTGCCTAGGAGGAACAAAGTTAGGGCTTTGGAAACAAAACAGGACAGCTGTTTCATCCCACGACAGACACGGCACACAACACGCTGCCCTGTCTGAGATCAAAATGGAGAGCGAGAGGGAGGGGAGACAAGAGAGAGGCTGGATGGGCGGGGGGAGAGAGAGGGAGAGGGAGAGAGAGAGAGATCAAAGTGGAGCAATACAGACCTATCCTTTGGGCCAAACACACCATGCGTCCTTTCCAATAGCATTGCAATAGGTAATACGGGTGTTTTGTAGGGGCATGACTATTGGAGTGTGGTTCTGTGTTGAGCTGCAATCTAGTGAGTCCAGCGAGTACAAAAGAAGATTTCTTGGTACACCCAAACCTATCTTTTTTGGGGACTTTAAAACAGCTGGAACGTATACTTTGAGATGACTCACCGGTAGTGTTTTTCAAACTCAAGCCCACAACATACTTCACAGGAAGCATAGCTGGTTCATCTACACTAAGAAACTCCCAAACACTTAGGGGCCCCCGATATTCAATCATTTAGAGGTTGAAGTTCTTATAGGCAAAGTCGTGTCGACGATCACAAAGGGGGTGGTTTGTTCGTAACCCAAGACTCTACAGCACCCGCTTTGTGGAAGAGTATCGGGAAATATTCCATTTTAAGACAGAAAGAAACGGCTTTGTCAAATGCATGTGAGAGAGGCATCTGATAATTACACTATGAAATAAAAAAATAAAAAACATATTTGAATGACACACAGTATGAGGGAATCGAACAAAAGCTATCTTGCACTGTGTGGCAAATGGTGTTTCTTCCCCTTTGTGCCTGCAATCAAATATTTGAATGGCTATGGCAAATACATGTGAAGGGTCTTCTGAGCTGTCGTGCTGGCTGAGGAGAGGAGGAGGAGAATGGCTTCGCGCACGCACATGCGCTACGTCTACCGTGCAATCCTTCTGCTATGCAAATGAGTGTCTTTAACAGACTAGAACAGTATAATTCCAGTTTTCCGTTTTAGCTTAACCTTATGCATTGTTCATGTAGGCAACTCAACCATGAACACAAATCCATCTCTTCCTTTCTATTTCCATCTCTAGGAAAATATTAACATTGTCTGTTTTCGTGTTCTTTATAACACCTTCATCCATAGTTATGGTGGCTTGGTTGGTATTTCCATTCAAAATCCCCCCCCCCCCCACATAATGGAATATTAATCCTATTTCCACCTTTTCACAAACTATTGCACATCAACTCACTTGGTAAATACAACGGCACTGGCCTAAAAAATCAGTTGTATAGTATAACTTGTTTTCAAAGTATACATCTCTTGAAATATTTAGAATAGCATCCTGTCTCGCAAAATTTTGGGGAACATGACTTCAGCTAATTCAATACCTCAGACTGCTTTCAGATCAAAGAATTAGCCGTGGGTAATACAGGATACAAGTGCAGCAGTTAGTTTGGTTTAGTAACTACATTATCATTATTTATTTGTATTATTTTATTTATTCATGCCTTAATCTATGAATGACAACATCCAATTACTTACAGCGATGCTAATTTGCCTAGACTGCATTTGTGACCTATTCGATATGGGTTAGGGCTTGAACCTAAGGGAGAGGTGCCAAAAACCAACCTGAAATAAAATCTGGAATAGGAATGGCTACCATGAGAGTGCAAACATCCTGTAATTGCTTGTTTCGGCTTTGACAGCATTATATTGTGATCTCAACATCACTTAGACCAGATAATTAGGGGAGCTACATATACTCATGTTGACTGGTTTCCTTGTTGGAGGTGTAATTAAACAGCATTACCCAGCTTTACACAGCGCTACAGTCAAAGAGACTCAAATATGTAATGAGGGCCAACAAAGCTACAAAATGGTAGATTAACTCGTGTTGCACTAGAGATGGGATTTGTCACAGCCATTTTCCAAAGAACGAGGAGCAGATACCGTAGGTTACATTTCATAACATAAATATAAGTTGCATTTAATTCTAGGACTGTAGGTTACATGATATACTGGTACTGTAGGTTGCATTTTTTTAAATAGTACCGATGATTACTAGTAGTATTAATAGTACTGTAGGTTTCATTAAGTGCTGTATGTTACATTTCATAACAGTACTGTGGGTTACACTTAATAATATTAGAGTAGGTTACACCGACCACTAACACACTGACCTGCATAGTGACAAACAACAAATGGGGGGGAAAGGGATAGTAACAGTCTTCCTCTGAGCTCCTTCTGTGGACCACTCTATCAGTCCATTATCCCCAACTGTCTCCCCATTACCCAATCTTACTTCAACATTTTGGTAGACATATGTCTGAGAAAAAAACGAATCAAACACATAAATAACAATAAAAAACTAAAAACCATATTCCGTCCATAATGATAGTTTCAGATCTAGAGCTGTAACCTAGAGTTGTTCTTGTACTTATTCTAGACAAAAGTACTTAATTGAAGTCACGTTGGATCGAAGCATCTGGAAAAGGGCAAAAACCAACGTGTATACATTCAGTATGAATGAACAATGCATAGCAAATAACTGCAACCAGGCAGACGCCAGTAAGCAAACGCACAGAGCGCATCCACTCCCGCGTGTGATGCAATCCCAAAGAAGCCAGCGACTGATTGGAGTGACACTAGTGTCCCCTTCCATCTCCTGAACTCGGCTTTGTCTGTTGACACGATCGCCTCCGAGGAATTCTGAGAGGTACACGCTCCTCAAATGGAGAGCAACAATCAAATTGCCCTCCTAGACAAACGCCATGGCAATCTAATAGATCCAGTGAGGACAGAAACATCCGGATAGGCTGCAGCAGGTCAATACAAACCGTGGCGGCCCATGCGCAAATGCGTGTCGGGGAGGAGATATTGCATCGTCGCAAACCTGTTCAAATTCTAAGGTAGCCCAGTCCAACACACTCTGAATGTAAAGTATGTTCCCAACCCCGGGCCATCACATTGAGAACATTTTTGCAGAGATAAATTAGGCCCTCCATAACCAAGACCTTTCTGTAATTACGGGCTGAGCTGTCAGTGTGTTCACTTATCTGTGAAATTGTCTAATCCTGAAGGGATTACACAGGAGGAAGTTTATCATCATGCCAACTGGAAGAGTGAGAGAGAGAGCTGTTACTTATTCCCTTGACTCTGAAATCTTGCTGTAACCTCAAACGGTTTAGAGACTAAACTCCGCAGAGACTCATTCGCATTTGGATGGAAAGGGAAAGGGAAATGTGTGTTTTTGGTGTGGCTTACAAAATGTCTTGGTTGATATTTATCTATTTTCTTTCACACAATAACATATGGAATGATTAAAAAGAGAGTGAAGTTTCGGAAGAAAACCGTGGAATGGTCCAACACATGTACTCTGTTGTTTTTTGATGTAGTAACTTAATGATCTCTAGCCCCCCCAAGAACAATTTGAAGTATCTATTATGAGGACAGCCAAAGCCTTTGATGTATGTTTCAGAATGTGTGTGTCATCAAGGACATGGAGGTGGATGCGAGTGTGTGTTTTTGTGCGCGCGCGCGCCTGTGTGTTTGTGTGGGTGCGAGTCCATTCCTACCCTCTCCGAGAGAACAATCTTCAGCAGGGCTATTCTTAACGCCGTCTTGGGAGATGCGGGGGTAACTGACGCAGAGCCTGTTGGAAACTTCGCAAAGGTCCCTGATTCCAGGGAGAAAAGGTATGTCTTCCCACTCAAATGAATATGAGAGGCATACAGATCGTGTGCTAATTGCAGCAATGCACTCTATAGGAAGGCCTCGCAGTCGATGCCTTTCTCACATCTATGGCACGTCGCATTTTCTTTCAAACTGTTCACTTCACGAGGTGCCACAGTACAAAATGGGTTCTCCACGTAAACGGTAGAAAAATAAAGAACCATATTTGTACTCGCATGGAGCTGCAGGTGGGCCAGTTGCACTTGAGGAGAACCCAATGAACTCACAGTTGAGTATTTTAGCGGTGAAATGGCTTTAACCTTAGCCAAACAAAATGGTTGTACGTAAGTCGAGTGAAAATGGCTTCTCATGCATGGATATAAGAGCAGAACACATCTATTGTATTTCACGGTAACACCGGGAGAGCATGCGTAAAGGTCCAATCTGTTCTGGTGTTTGTGTGTGTGTCTGCATCTGCACAGCTACCTAACTACAGTATGTTAAGATGTTAGGGTTAAGCGCACCACAAGAGACAGTTGATGTCACATTGACAGCCAGACAGGCCAGAAGCCATGGAGAAGTATAGCAGTGGAGAGGACATGCCCTTGATACATTTCTTAATGGGACTGTATATTATTTAGGAACCAGGAGTAAATGCATGCTTAATAGAAATACACGGCACTAGAACAGATCATTCTAAACCGAAACGCCATGCTTTTTCCCCTGCAATTAAATTCCAACGATTCTACTCGGACAACAGCAGACTATTTTAACACCGTAAAATGTTATACGAAATCCCAAACGTTATACTGTTGTGTCCTCGACTCTGTGGAAGTGAGACAGTGACAGTCTTGGCCTCGCTGGGCCAACAGTAGTGCTGACGCCTTCAGCATCTCCAAACCTCACGTGGTGGATGTGAAACAAATGGTCACGTGACGGGTCCAGGTGTGTGTCGGCGGATCAAACACCGACAGCCGTCTATGGCGCGCTGCGTGCGGGGTGCCTGCCTGCGATTGGTCAGACGCGGCGTGGATAAACCGCGATCAACGCCCCCCGGCGGGCGGACGGGGAGCCCGAGCGAACGTGGCAAGGTGTGTGTGTGTGGGGGGGGGGCTAATGCGGCCGTCAAACAGCAGGCTTTCATCTGGGCACTGGGCTGTAAGCGTTGGGGGGGTGGAGAGAGGCTCCTCTCTGCATGCTGATGACGGGAGGAGGACCCAGATGGGAGGAGAGGAGGGTTTGCAAACCACATACACACACACACAGACAGACACACACACACACAGTTGCTGAAAACGAATCCTTCGCTTCGACCATCTGCATGAGGAGATGGCTGGAGGAGGAGACGCTGAGGACATCTGAAGGGACACCGGAAGGAAGGAGAGATGAAGAGACAGATAGAGGAGGAGAGTGGGGGAAGGGAGGGGGAATATCGATTGATATGCTTGACGGTAGAAAGGATCCATGCGCTAAGCCTTTGGACCACCCCCGTACCTGTGGATAGTTGCTGCATGAGGATACCCCTTTTCCCAAAGGACACAAGGCCTAAAACGAGTACATTTTGGACAGCAAACACATTGCGAAAAAGGACTTGATTTGGTTATGATCTGAATGCATGATGGCTAGTGTTTGGGTCATCTTTGACTTGCACTGTCTTCCTATGCGGTAGCCGATTCCCATCCACACACTCATGCCTATGAGATAAATATAGACCACTGGCATTAGGGAACAATGCCCTGAGCAGCAGAGAAAGAGACACACACACAGAACTACAACTCCACTGATGCCGCAGTTCTCTCCTTGGGATCAATGAAGTACCGACCTCCAGAGCCACACGGAACATTCGACGCACGGTCGTGGATGGAACCCATACAAATCATCGATACGGGTCCTTGTGAAGGTAGAGGAAACCGAAAGACACCACCTGTTTCTCCCGGGGCGTTTGACGACACGGAGGCCCTGTCATCACACCCAGCGGGGAAGGCCAGTGCTATCAGAGCAGGATTACGCGTGATACGGTTCTAATAGTACAGATGTAATTCAGCCCCAGTTCCGCTGCTTTACGGCTGTCAGAGCTGCCGTAGGGAGATAAGCGAGCTACAAGCAGTGGGGTATTCTTCACGAGAGATGAAATTGGGTCTTAGATAGATAGCCAGGCGGAGGAATTCCGGACAGACTATTCCGGGTGCAATTGAACAGGGAGCCGTGATTCCAACGAGGGTGGCCTGGCGGAGCCCTGAAACCCATTTCGATTTGGGCGATGGAGGGGCAAGTCAACACTCAACCACCGGTGAGTGTCGATCAACGCGAAGATATCACAATCTATCGTAACCACGTCAGGCCCTGTTTAAACTCAGTTATCCCCCACGGTTACTTTATGGGTTGAGGTCAGACTCCAAGGAAGAGCTTACGAGGAGACGATCAAGCTTGTGACGCCAAAGCCCGCATTTCTCCAAGGACTTTGTTCCAGTGGAGACACTGGTGTCAGGAGACCCCCAGGTTGTGAATACAGGTTTGAAATACTCCCACAAACGCTGGATGTCAGCAGGGGTCGCCAGGCGGGTGAACCCCGTCGAATAACCCGGCGCGTCCTACCAAGCGTATTAACGCGCCGACTCGTACGTACACCAACACCCAGTGCCGGGTCTTTCTAGCTGGTTGCACACAGCTCCCCCTCCCCCTTCCAGAGCTCCTACTCTCTAAGCAGACTGATTTAACAGTATGATGTATTCTCTGGGATGCGGCAGCGAGCGGGGAGCCCTGGGAACAAGGCCGAGCGAAGACTGATGAGCAGATGAAAGAGCGCAGGCAGGCAGAGACGTTCCACGGCTGGTCCGCACACGAAGCTCTCTTAACGAGGGATCCATCACTCGCACGTCACACCTAGCCTCACTGCTAGAGCCCATATACCACCCTGGCTCTGTTACCGCACCATATATATATATATATATATATATATATACACACCTGTCAATGTTAACTTGGCAGTATATGCTGCTCGTCCGACGCTGCTTAGAACACCTATTGTTCGCCGTGTAATATGTCATGTCTTCGCAGAACACTTTTGAAGCAACCCATGGCTATATCAATGTCTTAAAAGCCGTTCCTCGACCGCCTTCCCTCAACCCATGCGTGGCCAAACGGGCCACGCCGTTGCACCATGCACGATGCAGGCATGCTGTGTTCCAGGGAACTGCTTCTATGGGCAATACAAGGACGTGGACGGTGGGACTAGCTAACACAGATCCGCACGCCAGCTCGTATAACCTATAAGGATCGGTCAAACTTGAGAGCAGGTCGCTTACTGTCTAGGACCCTTACAGAAGGTGGCACCCTTACCATGGCCTCCTCTGGTGAGGAAGGGCATCCGGTTGATGGCGATGGGCACAGTGCCGTGCTTGTTGTGGAAGTGGTGGACGTGGTGGGTGGTGCTGAGGCTGGACGACACGCGGGCCGTACCAGTCTGAATGGGGAGGGTAGCCAGCAGGATCATCCACAGACCGAGCCTCCACCAGCCGCTCAGACCAAGGCCCAGGCCCGGGGACGTCCAGGCCGTTCGGTGCCCGGGCACGGGGGCCACCGCGGGGGGTCTTCCCAGCAACATCACCTCCACATGGGCACAGGAGGGCCGCGAGGGGCCTTCTGGTGCCTCCCTCAGGTCCACCCCACAATGAGAGGACATCTCAGTATCCAGCGGAGGCTGGGTGCCCCATCATCCCGGGGACGGGCAAACGCGGAGAGGGGAAAACTTGAGGACAAAAGCCTGACTGAAATGTAAGCCCACCGGGTCCAATTTCAGTCGAAGAGAACTGGAGCCACGAGCCAAAAACGGCGGATATTTCCCCAAGTTGAAATCAGCAAAGCGACAACCTTTCCAATATCTCTCAAACCACGTTGAAACAGGACGAGGCGTTTGCTCCGCAGAGAGGCGGACACACCAAGGAGTGGTTTGCTGTCATTTCTGAACACTTCGCTTTCAGTCAGCCCCCAGACTCACGGGATGAATCCAAAATGCAAACGCGCACCTCAACTGAAAAATAACGTCAAGCCCATGGCGAGCTTCAAATGACCACGCGATTCAACCATGATATTTAAACATGGAAAAAAGAAAAAAAATGGATATAAAAAAATATAAACAGTCCAGGCGATAGCTTCAGGTGACAGGCTTTCCTGATAGGCGCTTCTCTTCTCCTCCTACCCACAGGTAGAGGTGGGGGGGGGGGCAGCAGAGTCGATCCACTAAGACGACAGCCCCACCACTGCAGAGGAGGCGATCACGCACATCTCCCCAGGGGAAAACGGGATATCTTCGTTAAGACGCCGAAAAGACGGGGAGGTGGAAACCGAGGTGGCTGTGGAGAGCCATCGCTGGCGGAGGGGGAGAAGGGGGCTGGGGGTGGAGAATCCGGCGTTCTTCTGCCCCCCTCTAGCCGATGATAGGGGGAGAACAGAGAGGGGGAGAGGGGGGGGGAGGAGGGGAGCGATTTCTGCAGCAGCGCGGTAAAGAAGAAGAAGAAGAAAAAAACAAGAGATATGGGAGAAAGAAAATGGTCCAAAGAAAAAAAATCTATAATCTCTCTCAGCAGCTCTCTGGGCGGACACAGGGTGTAGCCTGAATATGGTTACCTCTGGTCTGGTCCTCGAACGCAAGAGCCCAGATGTGGGATAGCAGTCGTCCGCGTTCACTCTCCCCCCTCCTCCAGCTACCCAGACACACGCAGCAAGGCTACTGCTGCATTCCCCTCAGTGCTGCTGCATCTCTTCTCATCTCTCCTTTCTTTTGAATCCTCTTCTGCCTCCTCCGGTTTTTCTTCTTCTTTCTTCCCCCAAAGAAGTCGAGGCGAGTATGCACTGTGTCCGGTTCGGAGACGAGCGACAGATTCGCGGGCTGAGGGGAACAGATGAGCTTCCCCGAGACGCCGACTCTTGATTTCCGCGGTTAGCAAAGTCACGCTTAATCAAGTGGCCAGCGGCGTCTGGTGCTTGGTCCTCCCCGGACGCGGTCGAGGGGGGGGGAAAGACGAGGAACGGCGGTCGAGGGGCTAGCCGGGGCAGAGGGCTCGACGGCGAGGGGAGACCAGAAAAGCTCTTCTGAAAGCAGCGTCGGAGACACTAACGGCGGACGGGAGGCACGGTCACAGTGTGTGCCTGCGCGTGTGTGCGCGAGCGAGGGAGAGAGGGAGCGAGAGGGTGGGAGGGAGAGAGGGAGCGACGCGCGCGCGCGCTCGCGGGCGGGCAAGGGGGGAGAGGGGCGGGTAAGCGAGAGAAGGAAAGCAGGCAGCCAGAGCGCAAACAGACACGGCGAAGCCCGCAAAATGGACTGTGAGTGAAATCTGCAGGCTGCACAGGCTGCTGGCGCCCAGGCGTACAAAGACCTGGCAATAACAAATCAGGGTTGCGGTGCAGAGGAGGAAAGGGATTCAGCCTGGCGCGGTGTAAAGCCGCACAGAGAGCACAGGGCTGTCTGTCTATGGGAGTGTGGCAAGGCAGGCACCAGGAGACAGCTGTCTGTAACCACAGCTACCAGATGCAGCCAATCCCCCTGCAGGAAAAACCCAGGAAAAAACAGCGGTCGGTCCCCGATTCTTTTGAATTATTTAGTGCCACGAGTCAAAAAAGTCTACAGCAAGCACTCCCCCCCCCCAGCTCCTTCTCTCTCCCTCGGATGATACTTGCCGTTGTGGTCTCTTGTTCATTACCCTTTGCCTGTGTGTTTACCTCACGCCGCGCTTCTCTCGCCTACCCCACGTCCTCTCCTAAGTAGCAGGATTAATCAGAGCGCTTTTAGATTAATTGCTCATAATGCCGGCGTCCTCAGAAATGAGTAGCCTCCAGTTGAGGCATCCAGTTGATTTCATTACGCTTAAAGCGACAGCACCTCAAATAGGTCTGGGTGTGGGGGGTTAGAGAAGGGGAGGGTGGGAGGGAGGGAGATAGGGGGGGAGGGAGGGGAGGAGGTAGGGCAGGGGCGGAAGGAGGTGGATTGGGGGAGGGAGGGAGGGCACTCAAGTAAATGAGCTCAGGGAGATGAAGCATGGGAAATGTTTAGGACAGATATATGGTGAAGGGATCGGAACACAGTGTCCCAATGGCAGCCTCCCGGTTTAATCAGAGGACATCAATCTGCTTTTTACCATTTGTCCTCTATCTGCATCTTCTATTACACAGTAATTAAACAGCGGCAAAAACGGAAAAAAATGACAACGTGACATTAGGGAGGTGACCTTTATGTTTCGCTCTCAGGTCCAAAGAAATGAATCTACATCTTTTTCATCCCTTTTTTACATTGTACTTGCTGCACACATTTGAATACGTGATCCTTGCCCCAGGGAATCTTAATGTGGTCTTTTTTTCTATGGCCAAACAAAGATGTTTGTTAGCCACAGCGAGTGGCTTTGCAAGCAAATCAAAAACCCCACATGCCCAGCATGAACTTCAGTTGTTCTGTCACCTGTGAGCATTTATTGAACATCTTCCACAGCAGCAACATGTAAACACATGGTCCAAGTGCTTACATAAGAAAAACTTGACTATTTTGCACGTTCTGCTCTAGCGTTTTCCCTTTCACTTCTGAAGATGATGTCGTTTAACGCGGTGTAAGATTCCGAATTGTGTGAAAAATCCGTTTCACAATTCTTTTGTATGTAAGAGAGACAGTTAGCTACGGTTAGCTAACTTGGAGATAGTTTGTTCCATGAATTTCATGCAGGGTTTACCGCTGGTCGCATGAAACTCAAACGTAGACACGGGGATTGATGTTGTTATCCAAACTGGGTCTAGCAAACCCAGGGCTAGGGCTGGAGTGGTGAGTGGCTGGGCTTGAGGAACAGGGGAAGGAGAGGACCCATTGGTGCATTTGTGAATTGCTACAAACACAGTATTTGGAAGGGCGGTTCCGGGGAAGTCCAGGGGGGGTCAGTCCCAATGTAACAACAAGCTTGACCCCATTGTGGCCCCCCTAAATAATTTTAAACATGGTGTTTTGCCCGTTAATGCCTGCGATGTAGTGAGGAAAACATAACTGACCCCTCTAACAGTACTACCCCAGCCCCCCCCCCCCCCCCCCCCCCCCCCCCTCGAGAACCTCCCCTGAGCGCATGCGATTTTTCGAAAATTAGACAGGGCTGGTGGGGGTGGGGGAGGTGGCATGGCGGGAGATGTCGCCGTTTATCCAGCTTCAAATGGCTGTTCTGATCCGGGCAGACAGTCATAGCCAGGGGCAGGTCTGTCAGCTCGGCTCAGGAGGGGGCCGGCTGCGGAGCCGTGATTCAGGTGGAGGTGTCGCGGCTCGGGGGCCTGGAGGAGGCCGTCCGAGGCAGGCTTGAGGAGCAGGAGAAGCGACAGACGGGCAGCGACGTCTTGGACGGGCCGCGGCGCTCGGGGAACCGGCGAGCGCACGACCCGGAAGGGGAGCCAAAATAGCCGTCTCTTCGCGGGAACATCCGCCGCTACGCCGGCAGGCCCGCCGTTTATACCGACCTGTGCCACTTAAGTGACGTGGCCGAGCGTGTGACTAATAACCTTTTATGCCACGTGGAAATGTGCATCATCCCACCCCTCTACATCCTTGGTTCTCAATCCTGGTCCTCGCACTTTCCTGGCCTGTATATTTGAGATGTTTCCCTGCTCCAACACACCTGAATCAAACGAACGGCCTGTCGTCACGCCTCTGTTGAGCTAGATAACGACCCATGCGTTTGAATCAGGTGTGTTGGAGCAGGGAAACATCTAGAACATGCAGGGGGCAGGGGGGGGGGGGGGCGAGGACCAATGTTGCTCTATCTATATGAAGTGTACATTAGCAATTGCATGACATGTAAATGCGTAGCGATACCGACAGTAGCAACATTGGGGTTAGACAGGAGCTGCTGTATACTGTTGCTGCACTTTCTTCCATTTAAGCAGTGCAAGTTACGACACAAACGTGAAATCTGGAAAGGCGGAGGGCTCTAGAGATAAGTGAATGTTGATCGTTCACTTATGTTAATTTTGTTTCGGTAACACACCCTTTAACTGCTCCTTTGCAACATCCAGGGACTCCTTCGACCTCTTCCCCAAACTGTACCTTCTTACAAAATCCCATACCTCTAACCCTTCAATACCATGTTAATATGTAACAATTCCAACAGTGTGTACATATAATATTTCTACAATAGGTGTTGCTATGTAGCTACCATGTTAGTTAATGTACACTTACTGTAAAGTGTTTGAGAATCTTCCTTGTCTCTAGACCAAAGATCTCGTACAGGATAGTTGATGGGAAGTGGGGAAGTTTTGAGGTGGCCAATGAACAGCTTAAAGAGCTGCCATTGGTCCAGCTCCAGGGAGGAAAGGGTGATGAAGGGTTAAGGCTTCACAGGACCCCCATAGACACTATAGCAGACTTGAAAACACACTGCTGGCAAATACTTGTGAACATTTCCTAAAGACCATTCTACACACCAGCCTTTTGAGATGAGAAGCCAGCACCGCAACACCTGCTAAATGAATACATGTAAAACAAAGTAATAATTCCGTATCTCACTCCCATTGAGGCGGTTTCTTGTCTATGTCGTTGAGTTCAACTTGCGATCTGTAAAATCAAACGACAACTGATCTTAGCACAAACTGTGAGACAGTGACAACAGCAACTTAAGTGTAAACGAATTCCATCCAGGCTTTTGCTTAGGTGTCAGTGGGTGTGCCGCAACTTGAATAATTAGTTTGCATTTGATAAAAAGCGTTATTATGAATACATTGTGCGCGGGATTACGACTGCATCTTTGGAGAAATATATAGGATGTAGATCAACAGTGTAATTCAATGTGGTATACAAAAGAGAGGGCGATTTCATTATTCATTGGACAAAGCAGATAGTGGGGGAAGCAGCCATCCATCAACACAACTCCAGGAGTAGAGGAGAGGAGGAAATGAAAAAAGGAGTTCACTTCTGCTGAGCAGGCTGGGAGCGGGTCGTTGCTGTATAAAATGGACCGATCAGTGTCAAAGACAAAGGGAGGGAAGGAGAGAGACAAGGAAAGACAGAGACAGAAAGAGAGAGAGAGATGAGACAGAGAGAGAGACAGACGCAGAGACAGAGAGAGACAGAGAGAGAGAGAGGGAGAGACAGAGAGAGACAGAGAAGGAGAGAGAGGGAGAGAGAGACAGAGAAAGACAGAGAAAGAGAGACAGAAAGAGAGAGATATATATAGATGAGACAGAGAGAGAGAGACAGAGAGAGACAGAGAGAGAGAGAGAGAGAGAGAGAGAGAGAGAGAGAGAGAGAGAGAGAGAGAGGGAGGGAGAGACAGAGAAAGAGAAAGAAAGAGAGCGAGACAGAGAGTGATATATTTATGGCTGAAACCTGCCATCGCTGAATCTTTCCAATGTATTTTCTAATATTCACTACAGCACTGTTACACAGACATAGTATGGCCTTAGCTCAAGTAGTGTCAAGCGCCGTATAACCGACTTCCCCCACAAACATGTCTTTGTAAAAACGCATCAGTAGCGAAAACCGTGTCGCGCAATGGGTCACATGATATTTTCGCATTTGCCAACCTGCAATGAACGGTTATCCGAAAATATCCCGCGGAATCAATCCTGGATCGTTCCCTGGCTCAACCGTGCAAATTCCAGTTCCTAAATTGTGTGACAGTGGCAGAAGCCTGTGGCTTATTATGTAGTTATGGGACCATTCAGAGAACAGCCAGGCTGTTAAAGTGATTTAGTGGGATGACTTGGCAGATGTGAATGGAGACTAGGTTTTCGCTGTGCCATTCCACCCTCCCCCAGTCACCACAGTCAGCACTACACGCCGCCAGCTCACGTTGTAGCCCGTCGCATGGCCCCCGATTGGATCAACACAGTCATTGACGCGCTAGACTGAAGATTTACTATTTGTCTGGTTGAAATGAACAGGCATTACTTATTGACTGTGTGCTTATAGAACAAGCATTCATATACATTTAGTCATTTAGCAGACGCTCGTATCCAGAGCGACTTCCAGTAAGTACAGGGACATTCTCCCCGAGGCAAGTAGGGTGACGTGCCTTGCCCAAGGACACAATGTCATTTGGCACGGCCGGGAATCGAACCAACCACCTTCTGATTATTAGTCTGACTCCCTAACCGCTCAGGCTGATCGGTTAGGGAGTCGGACTAATAAAGAAAAAGAGTCCTAAGAGTTTTAGGGCCTGACACTCCACTCTTAGGACACACGCAGGTTTAAAAGGCAACACATTTAAAATGCGACATTTCTTCCTGCATAATCGACTCATCAGTTTGACCCCAAAAATAAAATTCCAACAAGAGAACCTCTTCAGGGAATAACTTGCCCATGAGTTTTTAAAGACGTTCTCGTCCGTGTTAAATTAAGCCCAGAGTGGTGCAGGAGTGAATCAGAGAGTGAGAAAACCAGTCGGTGGTCATGTGACACAAGCATCTGATACTGTCAGGACACAGCGACGGGGCCGAGGGTCACGCGGTGTCAGCCCACCAAGGATCTGTAACATCTGCTCCTGCAGACACGCACGCGGAGATAGAGAGATACAGAGAGATAGAGGAGAGAGAGAGGAATACAGAGATAGAGAGATATAGAGGAGAGAGAGAGGAATACAGAGATAGAGGAGAGGGAGACAGAGAGATACAGAGATAGAGGAGAGAGAGAAAGGAGAGATATTTACACAGAGATAGAGGAGAAAGAGACACAGAGAGAGAGAGAGAGAGAGAGAGAGAGAGAGAGAGAGAGAGAGAGATAAGCGGGGAAGCCAGTGAGAGGTGGAGACAGGAGCTGCCACTGACACCGTGGCACCCAGAGCTGTATCCGGGGCAGGGACCATCACCTTTCCACAGGCGAGGAGGGGGGGGGGGGATGGCTTGCAGAGATAAAGATTGGAGAAAGAACGGAGGGCTGCTATTTAGGGAGCCACGTGTCTCCCGGTGCGGACCTCGCCCCTGGACGGCGAGAGACAGAGAGAGGGGGGAAGAGAAAACGCACGAGGACTGCTCTTGTTTTCGACCCAGTAAATGAAACGCACAGACCCCCCCCCCCAGTGGAAGTGAGTCATGGTACTGCATCCCCCCCCCTTCCCCTATTTTCTCTCCTCTCCCCCTCAGTGTGTGTGTGTCTCCGCAAACCCGTGCTGCGCTGGCCTCACCCAAGCGTCTCTGAGCCCCAGACAGCCTCGGTGGTGCGGATAATGGCCCGCTCCCTGCGCTCGCGTCACCGAGGTAACAGCTCCCCCCTGCTCTGGCCGGGAGCCACGGCAACGACGTCGCCGGCACGCAGCGGGGGACACGTGTCCGACAGAGGCGCTCCACAGCTGCGCTGTCGACCGACGGCTCCGCAGAGACCTCGGTGGTGAGGGGTCGAGAGTGAGCCAGGCACATGAAAGGCTTCGCCGCACTTATGTTTTGTTTTTTTCGACATCTTTTCGCAGGTTGTATTTTTCAAAAGGAGCTGACTGTTTGACGCGCTTACGGGACACCACAGGAAAACCTGCCACGCGATACAAATCAGGGGTGATTTAGCTGTCCCCGAAAAAGGTCGATGCTGCTCAAATGGAGGCTACGGATGAGACGGTGCGCGAGGGCCGCAGAGCACAAAACGAGTTGAATGCTTAAGTGCCTGCGTCCGTCCGCCTTGAGTCGGCAGTCTTTATTTCGTTTCAATTCGGGGCGACTGTCCGATTGGTATCATTGCGCCAGACAATTCAATTGAGCTTAGCCACATTGTTTACTGTAAATGATGATTTCAAATGGCATTACTTCACTGCCCTTCTGTCCAGACCTTCCTATAAAGGAATAGCCATGTTCACCCTGACTAAACTGAACATAGAAGTCATGTTAATGGCACCATAGGGCCAGGAGGTCATATATGTGTATATATGCATATTTAACACACGTGGCCGCGCCTTCGTCGGAGGTATACTCGGTCGACATGACCACTACCAGCTACGCCAACAAAAAGCACATAATGTACATATACTTATACATATATATTAGTGCTGTCAGTTTAACGTGCAACAACCCATTCATTTGAATCAGGTGTGTTGGAGCAGGGAAACATCTAAAACATGCAGGACAGATGGTCCCTGGGGACAGGTTTGAGAACCACTGTTTTAGATGTTTCCCTGCTCCAACACACCTGATTCAAATGAATGGGTTGTTATCTAGCTCTGTAGAAGCCTGGTAACGAACATGCATTTGAAACAGGTGTGTTGGAGCAGGGAAACATCTAAAACATGCAGGACAGTTGGTCCCTGAGTTTCATTGGCGCTATCCAATAGGATAATAAAAACCAATTGCCTAATAAGTTAACAAATGCCAATCATATCTGGTATTTTTATACAGATATAACTCAACATGTTCAGGAGGACTTCTCATACTGTATGACCCAAAAGTGGACCTCAGTGTGTGACTGTCTGGTTGTGTTGTTGTTTAATACTGTAAGCACTGGATGTGTGATAATCTCGTTTTACGTAATCTTGATGAGGACTGTGGTATGGCATCCTGCAGAAGCGCTTGCCAGTCTATCAGATTCAGCAACAAAATATATATATAATATATATAAAGAAAAGTGTTATTTCCCAGCAGTCTTGTTACCCTACAGTACTTTTACTGACAAACCGTAGAGAACTGTACTATAGGGGCATAGTGGTAATAAACACATACAAAACACATGAAAAATACAGATACGTCTGAAAGACGCAACCTGATTTGACCTGACTTACTTCCTAGTTACGGTTGCCGTGCTAAGTGGTAGAGGTTAGAAGATATTAAACTGCTGATGGTTAAGAGAAGACAGGATGAGAAAGAACAGTGATAAGAAGAGCCGCAGAGACGCAGAAAGAAAAGGAGGAGTCTCATTGTGACGTGTGTGGCTGACATGTTTATATTCGACACGGAACCAGGAAGAACAGAGTTTGTAGGGATGGCTGTGTTCAGAAGTCCTAGAGAGATGGAGGTGGAGGATTTAAACATTGACGAAGATCCAACCATGGATGTTCAGACAGAGACCCCAGACCAGGCTTTAGAGAAGACCCCAAAGTCAGGTATGATAGACCCTGTAATGCTACTTTACCCTCAAGTCAAAAGGTGCATTACTTTCAAACATTTAAGCATGTATGTATTTATGTAATTATAGAGTATGTATCAATACTTCATATGTGTGTGTTTGCATGTGTGTGTTTTTGCCCCTCAGAGACTGGGTCCTACAGGTGGGTCATCGTGAGCTTTGGGCTGCTGTGTGTCCTACAAGCCACTCTCTACATCTCCCTCCGTCTGGCCTTCTGTGAGTCTGGGGAATTGTAAACAGTACTATCATCGCGGCAGCATCATTTAGGAGAAGTTATTCTTTTAAGATAAATTAAAAAAAATGTATACATTATTGATGTAAAAACGTCAATATCACACAGTTAAGCTAGTGAGCCCTTGTTTAACTCGCATACCGACAAGCCGCCCCCGAGGTAAAGGTTCTAAATGCTACAACTGTGCAAATGATCTAGTAAAAACAAGTAGGGGCTCAGATGGCTGAGCGGTTAGGGAGTCGGGCTATTAATCAGAAGGTTGTTGGTTTGATTCCCGGCCATGCCAAATGACACTGTGTCCTTGGGCAAGGCACTTGACCCTACTTACCTTGGGGGGATTAATGTCCCTGTACTTACTGTAAGTCGCTCTGGATAAGAGCGTCTGCTAAATGAATAAATGTAAGTAACATCCTTATTTGACTTGTCTTGTTGTCAGACAGCTGAGCTCCTAACAACTTCTGTGTTATAAAACACTAAAAATAAACATCCACTCCATGTTTCTTAAATGACATGGGAAGTTGTACTGTCTCGTAGAATGTTTCAACCACATCTTCTGCTGTGCAAAAGTTACCTTCATTTATATTTTACAGCCAACAATCATTTAGAGACCAATTATACCATACTGAGCAGAGAGAGAGACCAGTTACAGACCAATCACACCAACCTGACCAGAGAGACAGATGACCTTTACAGGAGGCTGTATGGTAAATTGAAGGACTCTGACGGTAGTATAATAAAAATTGTAAAATAAATCTGTTAACCAAACTTTTTTTGTTGTAACGACAATAAAGTTAGGCTTTTACATCTAATCATCAGTTCAGTGTTGCAGAGAGTATTACAGTAATGGATGGAGGTTTGGCTGCAGCTGTTCTGTTACTAGGTCTGAAATAAGCCAATTGGAAACATGTTCTCTGTTGTGTTTTCAGAGCTCACTTCCTGTCCTGATGGCTGGCTGAAGTTTGTTTGGAGCTGTTACTACGTCTCTACTGAGATAAAGAACTGGGCTGCCAGCAAACAGGACTGTATAGGGAGAGGAGCAGACCTGGTGATTATAAACAACCGAGAGGAACAGGTGAGAGATGGAGAGAGAGATTTATGGAAAGTAAGAAAGTCATACCAGAAATGTACAGGATAAGGTCAAGGTTGATCAGGGTAATAAAACTGCTGTTACCCCTTCTCCATGACAGGTATTCCTCGATAACCTCAACAAGAGAGTGTGGATCGGTCTGACTGACACAGTAACAGAAGGGACCTTTATCTGGGTGGATGGAACACCACTGACCACACCAAAGTAAGAAACCACTCTTTCTGTAGTCTCTAGACTCAAAACAAATGGATAAGAGTGTCTGCTAAATGATTAAACGTAAACAAAACTTTTCTAACTTCAATGCTTTAAGATTGTTCCGTTTTTTGTGACTGAGTTTGCATGGTACATTAGAACCAATAGGCTAATAAGAACCAATTGCTTATTAAGTTAACCAATGCCAATCATATCTAGTATTTATATACAGATCTAACTCGACATGTACAGGAGGACTTCTCATACTGTATGACCCAGAAATGGACTTCATTGTGTGACTGTCTAGGTTTTTTGATGTTTAACCCTGTAGGTTCTGGATACCCGGTCAGCCTGATAATAAACAATATTCAGGTAATCTTGATGAGGACTGTGGTGAGATATTCCCCACATACTTTTCTGCTGCCCCCCCCCAGACATGGAACGATGCCCCATGTAAAAATATCAACTACTGGGTCTGTGAGAGAAGGATGTGACGGTGCAGATCTACTGTGGGGTTTCATATCTACTGGGTCTGTGAGCGAGGGATCTGACGGTGCAGATCTACTGTGGGGTTTCATATCTACTGGGTCTGTGAGCGAGGGATCTGACGGTGCAGATCTACTGTGGGGTTTCATATCTATGAGTTGGAGACTTGTCTGTTTTCTTCTCTCTGCTTTCTGACCACTACTCAGCTAGGAGACATTTTATAATCTACTTTGCAGGAAACGTCAGCTCTCAGGAAATTGTATATGGATCTGTTTATCCACTTGTACTTTCACTGTCAAATACTACATGTCTCTGATGTTTAACTAGTCGTGTTCAAGAATGTAAATTGCAAATATGTTGTTTTTGTTGTGCTTTTTTTCTAGCAGTCTAGTTGCCCTACAGTAGTATACATCGCCTAATTTGGTTCTTTTAATGGTTAATTTGCTTACCTATAATAAATGAATTGCTTGTCTCAAAATAAAATCTATTTTACAAACTCATAATAAGTTTAATGTAATTGTGCATTTACTAGTGGTGGGCATAGATTATGTTTTTTAATCTAGATTAATCTCACTGTAATCTTGGAATTAATCTAGATTAATCTAAATTAATATGGCTCATTTGAATTCCGCCGAAGGCATTCAGAATATGTGTGCTACCCAAATAATGACTAAAAGTAAATCTTTGAGAATGGGTTTCTCAAGCCAGGTGAGCGAGGAGATTAGTTAACTTGGCTGATAGAGCTTTGCTGACGGGCTTGCCTCGGTTGCACTCAAACATATTAGTTTGACAACGACTCTTCCCCTGCGCTACATCAGTGCTTGGCCCGGCATCTTCCGCATTAGCTTAGGGATGCTTTGCGTTAAGGTGGTATTTGAGACTGGAGGAACTCCTACAGTAAACAAATTCCGCATCGCACAAGGTGCAAACAACCTTAGTGTTGTCGAGGTTTCCATTGGGAAGCTTCTTAAAAATGCATTTTCCCTGAAGCAAACCCGACGGCTTCATAGCTGCATCCATGTTAGCACGTCAAGTTTGATGTGGTAATCATACTCAAGGTATAAACACAGGTTCTAAGACTCGTTCTCGCCCCCTACAGTGCAATTCGGCTAGGTATACATCCGCACTAAAATATCAAGGTGAAAGTCATCTTATGCATAGTATAGACCCAGCTCCCAATCCAACTTTAAGAATAGATTAACGGCGATACTTTTTTTATCGACCGATAAGAGTCTCACGTTAACGCAGCACGTTAACGCCGATAACGATAGTGTGTGTGTGTCTGAGTGAGCAGGCCCAGGCAGAGGAGGTTCCAGGGTACCTGCCGGGCCCAGGAGAGGGTACATGGTCCTGGGCTGGCCGTTTCACCAGCTTATGCCTGAGCCCTTCCTACCCCCAATCATCATGCCTGGCCACACATCTCGTGTGCCTCTCCTGAAAAAGGCTTTCACGGACAATTAGGTACTCACTTTGAACACAACCGTGCTTAAAACACTGCATGAAATAGCCTCACAGACACGCGTACACAGTCAGTAGTGTAAATAGAAATATAATTTAGTGGTGCTATCGCTGTATGAAACCCGTGTGATTTATGCGTGTGGCTCAAAATGTCATCAAGTGAGCATTTGTGCTAAAAAAAAAAAAAAAAAATGACAAGAAGCTCTTAACGCTAAGCTCTTCTTAAGAACGTTCTAAGAGCGTTCTAGAGCGCTCTTAGAATGTTCTTAAGACGCTCTTAGCGTTAAGAGCTTCTTAACGATTCTGGGAAACCCGGCCATTGTTGTTACGCAGGAACCTTCCGTCTGCAACGCCGTTGCACCTTCGCTGCTTGACTGTGGGTCTTCTGTGGTGAGACATCTCTGAAAGCGATGGCTGAAATCATATCCTTAACTGTTGAGGGGAGTCTGCCAGCAGGACATCGGTCTGGAAGCTTCTGGGAAGGCAGTATTGATGTGTTTCAGACGCCACAGCAGAGCAGCAAGCCGTGCCAAACGGCAGAGAGATGAGAGGGGCGTGCCGATTCCCACACACAGATGATAAAGAGGTCCTTTCAGAGATTGGGGGGTTTAGACGAGGAGGGAGAGAGGGGGGCGGGGTGGGGGGGCACACCTGGATTACAGCTCTGGCTGACAAGAGGATGGAGTGAGGGGGGAGGCAGAGATGAAATCGACCGGCAAAAAAACAAAACACAAAGGAAGACTGGTGAACCGCTAGCGCGCGGTCACTGTCAAACAATTCCTTTCCCTCCACCCTTTTGGAACCGACATGTTCCGGCGTGACTCGAAAAACACCAACAACGCGCCACGGGGGAAAGCGCGGCCACGCACTCGAATCGCACGCTCACGCGCACGGACCGCACGCCCACGGATGAAATGGTGTACGTCTGCTCGGTTTAGCCATGGCAGGCTTCGAATCAACATAATCACTCCATGGTCACTGGTTGTTTACCAGTTCCCCAGTAAGGAGCCTCACTCTTGTAATAAGGCAATTACTACTGCTGGGAGCAAGACTGCAGAATGCAGGCAGCCATCAATCACAGGAAAGCAGGCTTCTGTCCAAATACTTTGCTCCCGGGAGACCACACTGTAGCTAACAACATACAGTATGGACACACACACACCCGCACACGTGTATGCACATACTATACAAACAGATGGGCGCACCCACACCTGCTTGCGGATATAATGAAGTGTTTTATCATTTTGACATTTCTTTTCGAATGAAGTCTTTGATCATTCCGTCCTAAACCCTTTCACTTTGTTGCGCTGTGATCTTTCTACTTTATTTTCCTTTGTTTGCACTGTTGAAGCGTACGCAAAGCATTCTTCTGGAACACATTTAATAAATAAACGTGAATTTGATTTGGGGGCGGAGTCTTTTGATCAAAACAAGCTGAGGCAGAGAGAGTGTAGAGTTGTGCTTGAATTACCTTTTGCTTATCTAGCAGTTAATCCCCCTGCTGTGTCTGTTCCCTAACAGAGCCTCTGACCCACAGAAAGCTATATCCTCAAACCCAGCCTTAGGTCAACTTCAATCCACTAATAATAATAATAATACAAATCATCAAGAACATTTCTTATTATTACTTTCTGTACACACTGCTGGAGGCTGAGCCATACACGTTTGCCTTTTTCGGATCGTTGCTGTGTCTCGACCGGCTCCACTGTTCGTGGGCTTGTGGCAGACAGAAGTGACCAACAGCTCCAGTGACAAAGGCACACGTGCTGAGTGACGAGAAGGCGAGCCTTATGAGCTTTCTGACAACCCCCCTCCCCACCACACGAGCGAGGACGGATCGAGAGTGTGCTAGCTCGTGCGTCCGTGTGTGTGTGCGTGTAGTGCCGGTGCGTGTGAGCGCCCGGGGAGGGGGGGGGGAGGGGTCAGTGAATTTGGCCCTCTGTAATGTAAACTGAATGTAACCCTTCTCTCCTCACAGAACAGCAGCTGTATGTGCCGCCACCACCACCACCCCCCTCCCCCCCCCCCCCCCCCCCCGGGGACCTGCCTCCCAGGAACGAAGGCATTCATCTGGGCGTGGGTCGATGCGTGGCCGGGGTGTAAAGCGGCGCTGAGCTGTGTTCCTTGCCAGCCGGGCCCACAGAGGGACCCTCACAGAGGCCCCGGAAAGCGCTGCTTGGTATTCCGCTCGCACGTGGAGCCAGTTCCCCAAAGTGGACAGGTTGTCACTGCCTGTAGGACATTTTCAGATATCTACAGCTTTCTCACCAAACTGACAGAGGAGTGACAGAGAGAGACAGGCAGAGAGACAGACAGACAGACAGACAGACAGACAGACAGACAGACAGACAGAGAGGGATGGAGCGAGATGGAGAGAAAGAGAAATGGAGAGAGAGAGTTTGAGGTGAAAGAGAGAGATGGAAAGTGAAAGAGAGAGATGGGAGAGAGAGAAAGAGAGATGGAGAGAGAGGATTGGAGAGAGATAGAGGGAGAGAGTGAGAGATGGAGTGAGAGAGAGAGAAAGATAGATGGACAGAGATAGAGAGAGAGAGAGAGAGAGAGAGGGGGGGGGTGGACAGAGATAGAGGGAGAGAGGTAGAAAGATGGAGCGAGAGAGAGCGGGGGAGAGAGAGAGACGAAGACAGGTAATGACAGGAGGAGAACGAGGGGGCAGGAGGTGGAGGAAGCGGTGTGTGTGCGCGTGTGTGACGATGAGGTCTTCACAAGATACCGTAGGAGGGAAATTAAAGAAGGAGAGAAGCCATGCAGGTTTGCCTACAGATGATTCAGGTACACCGAGGTTAGGTTTGATTCAATATTCCGTGCCTACCTACAGACTATTGACATTCTGCCTCCCTGGGTCTCAACAATGATGCTATATGCGTTCATTTTATTGTCACCCACCCCCGGACAGAAAGGGGGAGAGCATTGATTTTCAAAAAACAGCAAACCATTATTTTCACAGAAAACGGACACAAAGGGTGTATGAGTCATTTTGTCCAGTATATTGCCTCTTGGATGAACGGCCATCATGACACAAAGTGAAAACGTCTCAACGGGAGTTCATCAGAACATGTTCCTCCCCATGGTGGATCTCTGCCCATTAGGGATGGTGTTCTTGACCAATGGTGGATCTCTGCTCATTAGGGAAGGTGTTCTTGACCAATGGTGGATCTCTGCCCATTAGGGAAGCTGCTCTTGCCCAATGGCAGGCTCTGTTGGCAGACAACCTCGGAGCACACTACACTGGGTATCCGCTGGAGAGTCTATGGATATGCCTGTTTGGGACACGCATGCATATAGTGCCATACATACTACACACTCACACACAAACCGGTTTGTGTGTGGTTTGTATACTACATATTATGTGTGTCTAGTATGTGTAGACCTACTGTAGGTCTACACATACTAGACACACATATGTAGTATATAGTGCTACACATGCTTCGCACACACACACACACACACCATCCATATCCACATCTATCGACTGTAAAACAGTTTTGTCCCCATGGTTGATCTGCTACCTCTCACATGGCCCCTTTAAGATTTCAACTCTTTATTGTTCACTGGGTGTGCTGTGGAAGATGCAGTGTCACACCAGTTCTAGGGACCACAAGCTATTTACACATGTACGATTGTGTGCCACAGTGGAAATGACCTAAAATCAATAAGTTGTTCTTATTCATAGGAATAGGGAGTGTAAAAAAAAAGAAAGTTTAATATATACACTATTATATCCACTACATACACAATGATTCTGATTTTGTATTGGATTATTTCATTACTTTGGAACGGAATATGTCACCATTTTGATATCCCGCATGTTCATTTCCAACTGTTCCATTCTGGTTTGAATAACAACCTCCAATTTACAAGCCGGTTGCCAGGTAATCCAATTCGCGCAGCGGGTGTATGAAAAATAAATGGAACTCTGTCGCGAAAGGATATCAAAAGGATGCGAGTGCGGGAGGATTTTCAACGACATAAAATAACTCATTGTTTAATGACGGCGTCGTTTACAGCCGTCGAACGTGCGAGTGCGACGCCGGCGAACCCCGGGGATCGTTGTGCATCGCTGTGCTTATCTTGCCCGTGAAGGGGCAGAATAAGACCAAACGGAAAAAGGCAGAAAATGAGAACGTGTTTTATGACGATTGTAAGTGCTCTCACTCAACGTGTGACTCTTTCATGGCCATAACCCATCTGGTTCCCGGAGATGAACTTCCCTCGTAGCGCGAGGCCCGAGGCCTTATCTAGGACATGAAGGAGGGGCTGCCAGATGCACCAATCACTGAGTAGATACACATCAACACGTTTGATGGCGTCGGAAACTCCCAACTCGTATGTTACACACTTACCACAAAGCAAATTGCATTTGTTTGATCACTGACGAGACATATCCGCCCCCCCCCCCACCTCGCCCTCGAGTAATCCTTAGAGATAAACAAATTGGGAACAACACACCCAAAGGGGTCCTGCAATCGTGTAGCCAGAGCCATTTCCACAAACTTCAAAATGGATGAAATTAGAAGCAAGCAGCAGGGGGAAGGAATTCTATTAAAACTCAATGTCAAGCCCGGCACAGTCGAAAATCATAGAATCTATTTCACGCCGGTGAAAGTCAATCATTTATCTTGTGTGCCCTCTGCCTCCTCTGTACGCTTACTGGCCTTCATCCATAAAACTAGATCTGAGGAAGAGGTCCCTCGGAGCGGCCCAAATAAAAAAAGCTATTCATGAACTCAGCGCTGAGATGAGCAAGGAGACCATGGGCGTAGGTTTAGGGGGGGGGACACAAGGTAGGTTACTAGTCCCCACCAATATTTTAAGAAGACAAAATTGTCCCCACCAATATTTTAACAAACTCCTTTGTGCTGCAATTTGGATCGATTCCGAAAAAAACGATATATTTGCACAATATATTTGCAAAACTCCTTTGTGTTATTATTCATCGCCCAGAAAAGTGAAAAATACATTTCCAAGTTAACCAATGCGCCCTCGAGCCTGCGAGACAAGATGATGTCATCTAATTGGCTTAAGTGGCAGTCAGAAACACTTTGTAAATATTGACTTGCAGAAAGAGAGCTGTTAGTAGTCTGACACTGGAAACTACTAAATACGCCAGGAAATATTAAAGCCTCATATTACTATTTGTTTAGTCTCAGCATTTATATTTTTGACCTTTTTGTTCTTTGTAGATGGGAAAATGTCACCCAAAAGGAAGAAATGTATCTGAAGTTTTTTCACCGCCCAGAGAGTAATTAGCTATCAAGAAGGTCGTTGTTAGTTAGCTAGTAGGAAAACTACCCACACAGTGCAAACCTGCTAAATCCCTGTAATCTCGACCAATGTCAGCAGTCAACGAAGCATGGTTAGTGTCTGTATTAAATGAATTATTGTGCAGGAAAAACAGCACTCTGAAGCTGCAGATGTAGAGCAGGTTGGTGATGAATCAGCATCAGGGGTTCAGGTGAGAAGTTGAATTGTCCATTTTGGTAAAGATTGCATTAAATTGCTGTTTTTAAGGGATGTTTAGACAATGTTACCCATGAATGTTATCATTCACACTTATATAGTAAAAAGGTGCTATAAATTGGTATGCCCACATATAATTCATTATTTCATTGCTCAGAAGTCCATTACAAATGATGTAGGCCTAGTACAGCTCCATAAAACCTGAACCAATTACAGTGTCCCTACCAAAGCTAAGACCAAACCTACGCCCCTTGGGGAAACGTTGCTTTTGTGTGGAAACCCGCACTGATGTCATCCGGTAAACAGAACTGCATCGTAAACCTCCAACATCATTAGCCTCCCCCGTACATCCACGCCACAACAGCGGAGACGCGTTGAAGCCGTCCTGCACGTGAGCAGCTTCCAGGTCGTAAGGAAATTCGGTCCTGATAGGGATAGTACTATCACAGGCACAGCGAGGGGTTCCCAGCTATGCGCTGGTGTCTAAATCAAACCTAATGTCCTAACTGGCGCCAATTAGTTTGCGTGACATTCGAGCGATATTGAACTCCCCCCTCCGACAGCCAGTGTGTGCCGAGTGAGTCAGATGAGCCCGTGACTGATCATCAAGCAGGGCCGTTTGCTGTTTGAGAGAGGCTGCCTAGCAGGGAGACCGAACTCGGCTCCGGCGCCGCCTGCGCCTGTTTGCTCCTCTAATGAGCCACCGGCCATCATTGGCTCGCATTAAATTATCTCCGTCCGTGACACCTTAGCCAAAGGTCGCTAAAGGTCGAGTTAACGCTGTCCTCTGGATCTGACAGGGTTAGAATCGTCGATGTCAAACAAGGGGCTAATGAAAGCCTCGGGGGTTTACTGACTAAATGCTGTTAGGGAAGTCAACTTGGTGAAAAATAATCAACAATAGCATGCGTGTTTGTGAAAAATAGATGTCTTCATTAAAACAAGGGCATGAATGTAAATGTAAGGGCACACAGGTGAATATTTAGGACACTAGCAGCACAGGCTTGATAATATATACTGTACAATATTAACCTGACATTGGTTCTCATCTTAATCTTAAAGGGGTCATTGACCGTTTTTTGGGGGGGTATTTCACACAGTTCCTTAAGGTATCTGAATAGGGTATGAAAATTGGGTTGGGCTGAAAATTGCCCAGGTGCTGTTCTATGCCCCCTGGTGCTTCCTATGAAATTGTCCCAGAAAAAACGCTATGTTTTCTCCTTTTATGGTATGCTCATGAATATATAGATGAGCTCTGCACTGATTGGTTGGTTTTCAACAACGCAACACGGCCAACAACACTCACAGAAACATCGAAGTTGGAGACTTGAAATAAAAACGTGCAAATAAATATATTGTGTCTACACAACACTGCTTTCAACAGATAGACTAGATATCATTTGAAATGATAACGTTGGTTATCATTTCAAGTTATCATAACGTTATAGTTTCCACTTTTGTTGTCGAAGCAATCGGGATCGACATAGGTGGGTATCGTTACAGTTTAGCAACCAAACTATATATTGATTCAACTCAGCTTCAGTTAGCTAGATATCTTGCTGAAAAATAAAATAAAAAATAACCTGACAAAGATCTGGACAAACATGCATCGTGAATTGTAGATTTACATGACAACACGGGTTATTTATTCAAATTAAAGGAACATGTCAGGAACATGAAATAACGCGTTAGCCCCATTACCAATAAACTAGGCTAAATTATCACACATTCTACCTATGCTCTTGCGTTAGCAAGCTAAACTAGTTTACATGCCTGAAGTCTAGGTGTCTTTGCTATCTAGCTGTACTTGCATTCCTTGCAAATCAGCATTAATAAAAAGTAGATGAGCTAGAGTGTAGCTAACATTGACTCGACGGGCATGGCTGATGTTTGTCTATACCGTAGCATAGAAGGTCCCTGTGCAGTTTGACCCTCAATTACACATTTGCTCGAACCATTTCACCAAGGACTGTTTTGAAAACCTGGGACAATGTAAAGCAGGATTTGCTATGAAGTTGTGGCTGAAAAGAGGTGCGTTCCGACCTTATGTTCATCAAAACCGAAAGCTTTAGTATGATTTTGTCGGTAACAGTTATTAGCAATGCTAACGAATCTTGTATCTAGCACCTACCTTTCTCCAGTTCTTTAAAATAGATTTTTTTTCGGAAGCTTCCCTTCTAATGCCGACTACAGCTAGTCTAGCTAGAGTCATTTGCTAAGAAAGGTATGTCGATGTGTTTTGAAATGTATTTAGCATTCTACCTATGCTAGGTGTCAATGGACTTTTTCCACTGTATGTCCGTTTTACCCACCAAATTGTCGTTATTCAACAATGACAAAGTCAAATCGGTTTTGCAATCAATGACCCCTTTAAGGCAATCATATTTGTGTTCATTGTACATGCCTGCCCTACAAGCCCCCATCATGCAGCTAAAAACATGAAACACTGTAAAATGTATCTCCGGGTAGGAACTTATAGACTTACTATACTTGCTTCTTTTACCCCAACATTCAGTTTAATGGAGTGCTACATGGTACCTATTGCTATACTGTCAGACTAGAGAAACTGAGTCTGCCTTGTGAGCTCCCTTTAAAACATGTCTTTATTTATAACCCCACCACGCCAGCCTTGCCAGACAATTACAAGACGGTCACACTTCGTTACCTGGGTAATGAAGTGTTGTGAGGTGAGGCTAAGACTAGCAGCCTACCTCCACATATGCCAGGACAATCCCAAGGCCAGCCCAGAACAAGTTCCCAAACCAGGGCTAGGATCAGGTCGTTCATGTGCACTCCTAATTAAAACCCTCCTCTCCAAAAGACTCTCTCTTGCTGTCTCTTTCTCCCTCGCTTCATTTCGTGTCCTGGGTGTGTGTGCCTCGCACTGATCCGGACCCCGGCTATCTTGTGAGGTCAAACGACAGGTTCCGAAGGTACCTCAGCTGGCTACTGATTCTGCCAGCGGTGTCCTTGACAACACACTGCGTGAGCGGCCGACACGAGTCGCTCCAGATGCTCACCACATCAGAGGCGCTCAACGCCTAGGCTAGTCTGACGCCTAACAAAGAACTCGGAGCCCGGTGCTAAATATGAATACTGGATTTCCCGAGAAGCTGCTCAACATGTCTGTCTTGAAACCCCCCCCCCTCCCCCTCCCCCCTCGCAGTTCACCGATCTGTTTAGGGATGGCTAAATCAACAAGAGAGAAAAATTACCCTCGACGTCGTTCCCAGCCGTCTTCCCAGTCATCCTCCAGCTTGGCATTTTTCGCACATCCGTTGAGTGTAAAGGACGATAATGAATATTCCAAAATAATCAGCGCTAATTGCAGAGGCTAACTGGTAATTACACCCTCCATATGTTTGCCTTCCAGAAAGAGAGAGAGGGGTGGGAGGTGAGACGTGAACTTCAGAACAACACACCGCTGGCAGCTTCAACCCCGCCAACATCTGGACGGTGGTGGCGAACAGGGAAGGACCCGGAGCCAATCATTAGACCCACACTAACTTCCCTAAATGCTCTCAAACGGCAGAAAGGGGAGCCTATTGTGTCCTTCTGCAGACCCACGTCACAAGGCGCATAGTTCTTGTTGACGGTGGAGGAATAGCGTATGGAGCCGACAGTAGGTTAAGGGGTCAACCAGAACAAACCTATGCTCACCGTGGTTGCTACAGAACGTCCGATCAGTGTTATCGGTGTACTGCGAAGCCGTTATTAAGTCATAATCCTGTTCTTTTATCCCCTTCTAAAGCTTGACTAACATTTCAATTGAAGGCCTTCAGTTACATTTCCGTTGCTGGGTATGACTAACGATCATGATCAGATCAGTTTTAGCTGTGAACCACTATGTAAGCATAGCTGTAAATACCGGCATGTAGAACTAACATAGTGATTCGTAAAGGCTTTGTAACAAATAAAAGTTCCAAACATATAAAATATGGACTGGCAAACATTTGTATTTATCTAGGCGCTTTATCACTTATGTACGAACGTTACATCCGGACACGTGCACAATCAAATAATTGCAGTGGCAGGACATGCACTGGGGCCCCTTTTTTTTTTTTAAACATCGTCGCTTGTTATTCCGCCTTGACAGTACAATTTCCAGTTTTAAAATAAGCCTTGTCAAAAGGACATGTTTATTGAAGAGCCCTTCGCCAAGCTGTTGTGGAGAGCTTTATAATGAGACAGATACCGGCAGTCATGTACACTCTGGTGATGCACGGAAACCCCCCCCCCCCTCTTCCCCCTAAAACCCCTTCACCCGTCAACAGCAGGCAGGAGGTATTTACAAAAGCAAGACAAGAATGAATGGACTGTGCAAGTATCTGCCCTGTCTCACTGCAATTAATGTGTATTAAGCTAGAGCACGAACATGCTAGTGTGCCTGGGCAGTCTTCCGTTCTCTGCGTACGTAACGTGCGTCTGAATGTGCAGCGCTGTCGGCTGAGGGTTCGCTAACAGCTAAAAACGGATCCAGCCTTAGCTGGGAGTCAGGTGGCTGAGCGGTTAGGGAATCGGGCTAGTAATCTGAAGGTCGCCAGTTCAATTCCCGGCCGTGCCAAATGACGTTGTGTCCTTGGGCAAGGCACTTCACCCCTACTTGCCTCGGGGGAATGTCCCTGTACTTACTGTAAGTGGCTCTGGATAAGAGCGTCTGCTAAATGACTAAATGTAATGTAATGGGTCTGTGCCAGTCATGTGTTGATGTCTTCAGTAAATGACACCCCCAGGGGAATCTGGAGCAACGCTATAGCCCCCTTCTCTTCCTGATAACCCAAAGTATCCTATCTGCAGATAAATAGCTACTAAGAGGGTTATAAACAAACGCGAGGCCTATTATTTCCGCTGATTATAATTTTAGAGCAACAGTGTAGAAAATTAGGCTGAACTCTTCAGGGCCACTTGACAGCATTCTTAAGCTTATCTATTCTTCTGAGAGCAGGAAGAGGTTGTGTTGAAAATAACAGAGAAGGAGATCAACCGATACGGCGTTCCTTCGATTAGAAGCCGGCCTCAAATTACCGCCGCCCCTCGATTAAACGCTGCATTAAAGTGTGATACGGCTAAATAAACCGCTGCCGTCGTTTTAAAAGCCGTTGGCGGCATTTCATCCAAACGGGGGCGGCTGGTTGCGCCACTCGTGAACACACTTCTCCTCAACACCCAGACGACGGACTGCTGACTTGTTGCAGGTGAGTGCCTTCCGAACGGTATTCCGCTTGAACGCCAGGGAGTATATGAACGCTTCAGCGCGTTCTTGTTGAAGCTTAAATTTGTTCCACTAATGTAGCATGTTGGTAGTCTTCAGCAGTTTACATGTTAGGTATCTTCCTTTATACTGTTAGCCAATTGGTAAAATCCACTCGTCGATCAAACTATTGTGCTTTGCTGGCTGTTAACAAATACAGTGGGCTCCAAAATGACCGTCCCTCCCTTGGCAAAGATGAGTAAAAGAGTTTCAAATTCTGTCATCAAGAAATAATTATTTTTTTGTGAAACCTTCTGTGTCACAATTATTGGCACCGCTACATCTAATGATAGGTACAACCTCCCTTTGCCCATGAAACAGCACCAAGTCTTCTCCTTAACGTCTATTAAGGTTGGAGAATACAGAGCTAGGAGTCTGAGAACATTCCTCTTTACAGAATCTCTCCACATCATCCAGGGTCCTCACTTGTGCATTCTTCTCTTCAGCACAAAGGTTTTCAAAGGAGTTTAGATCAGGGGACTGAGATAGCTACGACAGACTGTCTTTGTGTCCGCCAACCATTTATGTATTAATTTAGACATGTTTAAGATCATTGTACTGCTAAAAGGGCCAATGACAATCTCGTTTTGTATTTTCCTTCAATGGGCAGCCATACTTAGACTTAAAATGTCTTAGTGTTTCATGGAATTCACAATGTCATGTACCCTCACACAGTTTCCAGGACCTGTGAAGGAAAAACAGCCACACAACAACACAATAGTTGTATAGAAGAAATATGGTACGTCCAGGCATGTCCAAGTAAACAACACACTGTGCTCACGCACACAAGAAATGTCTCTGTAGTATTTCTAGAACAGTTTGACGCATTCACTTTATCTCCATTACAAATGCACCCAAGAGGGTTTGGGAAGTGTACAGAAAATGAAGGAGGCGACAACAAAAGTAATTTTCGAGAAATGTCATTACCCAGCTGACACGAGGAATGCAAAATTGAAATAAAACTCTTTTACTCATCTTTGCCAGTGAATGATTGTTCTTTTTCCAACCTTTGTGTCAATAGTGAAGCCGTTTTCATTCAAAGACCCTTATCTGTGTCTCTGCGTTTTGCCTTGTTTTTGCTTTTGTGTACAAGATAAGAGCGTCTGCTAAATGACTAAATGTAATGTAAGATGTCAGTGCATACCTGTGTGATATGCTGGTTCCTATATTTGAGTGTGTGTGACTGTGTGTGAGTGCATGTGCAGGCATGTTTACAGTATGTGTGTGTGTGTGTGTGTGTGCGTGTGTGTGTGCGTGTGTGTGTGTGCGCGTGTGCGCATGTGCGTGCACTCCTCTGATCCAGAGAACACAAACGCAGAAGACAATCAGAAATCGACCCGGCCAATGACGCACAAGAGATGAAGCACTGCCATGAAAGTGCGTGCTATTGTGTCGCACAAATGACTGCTGAATCCCTCCATTGCAGCCCTTGAACACCGTTGCAACTGCCGTAACCGTGGTTACAACGTCTACCGAGGTGCCACCAGCGCTGTGCTCATGTACGCGGTTCGATGCCTGGGCGAGGCCCTAAGGAAGTGTACTCACGGTCTGAGCAGAACTGGCCCCCGTAGGTGGTCATGCTGCAGTCGCAGGTGAAGCCCTCCCACATCTGCAGACACACCCCCTGGTGGTGACAGGAGTCCTCCATACAGGTGCTGCTGACACCTGGAGGGACGGGGGGGGACGGGGGGTGAGCGGGTGAGGACACTAGCATTAGTCAACCAGACGCATCCACGTTGTCGACAACCTATGCCAGTGCTAGACCAAGGGATAGGTGTCCTGTAACAGTCTACTCTAATGCCATACCACACCCTATTTCAGTCCTTTCCCACATTGTATACCAGTACAATCATATACCTCATAATATACCAGTCCAGTGCTATACCACAAACTACGGTACGTCAGTCCAGGTTCGAACGGCTCCAGTCATGGACATGTTAGGTTTCGATCAAACCCGCTTTCTCTCCTCACAAAGCCAGGAGTGACGATTTTGGACGCGTCTAGCCTTTCAGCTGAAACGCACGTCCATGGTTAACGACCGGGGTCGGCCGTCTCCCTACGTCATGTGCTTCCGGTTCACAAACGGGCAGCTCAACGAGTGAACACCCACGACCGTGTAACACCGCGAGGAGGAGTCTCACCTCCGCATCCTCGCTCCACGGGGCCAGACGTCTGGTAAGCGTCCGCCATCAGGTCCGGAAGTCTCCCGTTCAGGTCCACCAGGGCCAGGCAGCCCTGGTAGCCGTCCCGCGACGCGATCAGCTTGGGCAGGCTGCCGTACATGCTCTTTGGCACGCCACCGATGTGCAGGTTCCCTGGAAAACACCAACGACTGGATTTATGAAACACCAACGACAGGGTTTAGGAACACCAACGACAGGGTTTAGGAACACCGACGACAGGGTTTAGGAAACACCAATGACAGGGTTTAGGAACACAAACGACAGGGTTTAGGAAACACCAATGGCAGGGTTTAGGAAACACCAACAATGGGATTTAGGAAACACCAACAATGGGATTTAGGAAACACCAACAACAGGATCCATGAAACACCAACATTTTAGACAGACCTGCTTTATGGGATTGTTTCCCATATCTCCTAGCATTACTTGTACATTTTATGAAAGTTTCTTTGCACCTTTTTTTTCTATACCGTACCATTAATCTGTGTTGACATTCCTGTTCAACCAAGAGCATCAACCTTCTAGCTACCGTGCTGTTACTTTACCTTGTGAGCAGCCTAGACATTTAGAACAAGAGCTTACCAACATTTAGTGTCTAACATCACTAGCCCAAGCCTGGAGGACACTGCACTAGCTGGCCTCACATAAGATGCCAGGCAACTTTCCAATCCGACAGATCCATTTTCCATTTGCAACCTCCAAAAACCCATTCCGTGACATATTCATTCAGAAGGCAGAGAATGCTACTCTTCATCAGAGTAATAACTGTCTGTCGAGCATTGAACAGGAGATATTCCCTCGTGGGTTGACTTTAAATCCTACAAACTCTAGGCAATCCTTCACAGTTTGGCTTAGTTAGTTAGTGGATGATAAGCGTATTCAGTATGTGGGACAACTCCCAGACCCAGGTGCACTGGGATTTGGGTCTAACTATTTTGGGCAGAGACAACAGATTAAATGTTTCTCAGCATGACAAGATGTTACATAACTGATTTTACATCAAGCATGTCATGAAACCGGTTGATGTTTTTGGTTGGTAGAGTAGAGCGTAGAACAGAGTTCTTTATTGATCCCTGGGGGGAAATTGCACTGTTACACTTGCATTGACATGCACAGTACAAAAGGAACATGCTGTATTATAAAATACATGGGACTTGGTGAGTAATGATATCAAATGAAAACTCAAATCTACAATGTACAGTGTCGTCGTACTAAAAACAACCTATGAACCAACATATGGCGGAGTATCGCGTCATCGAATCGGTCTTACCAAAAGAACAAACATAAGCAGCTATCCAAACCTTCCCTCTCTACACAGCTCCTCTTCCATCTCACACAAACTGTCTTTTTCGCTATAATTGCTTGAGCCACTCAGCTGACATTCACTGTGAAGCGGCTCTTTTGATGTCGAATATTTGTGTTTAAAATCTTTTTTTTTCAAAGCAGATGAAACACAGAGAGGAGGACCCTGAGGAACATTCCCAATAAAACACAGTTCCACTGCGGTAACTTTTGATTGCATGATGCCCTGCATTAGACGTGGAGAAAAGGCGGTTTTTCCGGAAACGTCTATTTCTTAAATCGATGGTCCTGTTGGTGTAAAACGGCTTTCTACTGGTACATTCTATCTGGCATCCCCTCCACTGGTAACTTCTCACTGGAGTCGGAGCACAAGATAATATCAGACGGCGTGTACCAGCTACGGGTGCATTACTAATGACAAGAGGGACTGTCCTGCCTTAAGGTCAAGGTACAGTATCCATGGAAATATAGACATACAAAAAAAAAATGTGGACTGTGACTGCCTTGCCTCAGCTAAACAAAGCCAAACAAGGAATCTGGATCCAGCAAAACAAATTCTTGGGCCTGTGGCCAAGGATTGCATGTTCATTAAGCAAACAGTCCAACATGAGCTTGGCTTGGCTTCACACTGGTCACTCAGCCAGGCAGACCTGGCTAGCCATCGGATGAAGCATCCGTAAACATGGAACTAATGAACGACTTGGCCGGAAAACCAGACCGGCAGACTCTCAGGGGGACGAGCACGTCTCGGCTGTAATAGATGCATCAACGAAAACATTGCTCGCATTCAATCAAACGTGGGGTGGATTTAGCATTAGCACGCCGAGGCCGCCGAGTAAAGGTTTGCTGAGGCAGAGGTGATTCACTGAAGGTCACTCAGCATGGCCGCGCTCGCCGCTGACGGGGCTTTGATGGGCTCTCTTTTCATTCCGTTCCAGTCGTTTAGCAGCACTTTTGTGTGGGTCTGCATCCTTTGTATTTTTCATCCCCCCCTTACAAAAGACCCTTTCCACCCAAAAGCAACTTATCTCCTAAAAAAAGACGTTGAACTAACTCTTTCCTATCCACAGACGCCATTGTCCTCGCTAAATCCAGTGACACACTATACCACACATTGGTCGGTGTGTGTACTGACTGGAACGACAGGCCTTGCCAGGGCATCAGACTTGCAAACACTGTTGTGGGTCTGAAGTGATAAGTAAACACCGTTAACGCAGATTTCTTTTTGACCCTGGGAATCATCTATCGTCACATGACTTCGACTGCCGACGGTAGCTGAATAATGGAGAGAGAGCTTTTAGATGGAAAGTTCAATTAAAAAAAGTTGCTATATGGCTCGGTTGACAAAACTAAGGCTGTGTGTACTGATTGTCAGGAGTTTAGTTATCAGAATCAGAAAGGGATTTATTCGCCATGACAGTTTGCACAGACAAGGAATTTGCTTTGGCAGGAAGGTGCATACAATAAACATATAGGAATCTTAAATTTAAATATATGGTCTAACTATACTAGGATACATAAACGGATCGATTCCCCGCCCCGCCAAATGACGTTGTGTCCTTGGGCAAGGCACTTCACCTCGGGGGGAATGTCCCTGTACTTACTGTAAGTCGCTCTGGATAAGAGCGTCTGCTAAATGACTAAATGTAAATGTAGCAATACTAAGTGGAATACAATCAAAATAATATATACAATAAAATATAAGTTGCCATAAAATAAAATATAATTTTATCACCGGAGTACTTCCAGCCTGAACTATCACATGCAAGCAAAGCACACAGCTAGCAGCAGCGTTCGAAGCGTTAGCGGAGCAGCAGCTGCGTTCGCTCCGGTAACATATGGGTTTAACAAAATTGAAACGGTATTTTTCAATATTAAGGTCAATCTGTGGTTGCTTAAGTATCTAAAGTATGTTTGAGTGGAATTTGAATATCATGGAGCAGGATATCGTAGTAGGCTATGAGACAACATGTCTTTAATGTATTTTATATTCCAGAACAAGTCTAATTTTGTGGATGTTTATTTTACAGCACTATAGTTTGTGATAAATAAAACTGCCTCATAATTTAAGTTGTGTTCCATCTGAACTTATGTAACACAACTTATATGGACATTATCATCCAGTTAGGACTATTTGATTAGTTTTTTAAGCACACCGTAATGTTATTTCAAAACAAAAATCATTCATTGGGGTAACATTTTAACAGATTAAACAGATTGAATAATTTTACGATTAATTGCGATTAATCGCGAGTAATCATATGAAATAATGCGATTAATCGCAATTAAATATTTTTATCGCTTGACAGCCCTAATTATAATCATAATACATATTATTCAAATCTGGTCAAAATGTCCCCCCCAAAATATTGAGATAAAATATAAATTAAATATAAATGTGCTACGCTACGACAGGCACGCACGCTGTCCGAAATGATCATGAAAAATGAAATCATATTCATAACTAAACGTAAAAATTGCCATTTTATAACTACTAGTATTACTGATACCGGTGGTAGCAGATTTTGTCCCCCCCCCAATGTTGACTCCATGGCAACGGCCTTGATTTGAGGTACCTTTAAGGTCAAGGTGACGGGCTCCGCTAGAGTGCTGTGTCACGGTGCGCGAGTCGATCTTGAGGATGTGCACATTGCTGTCGTCCCGGGAGACCACCACGTTGTGCCACTGGTTGTCGTTGAGAGGCTTGTCGGAGTTGCCCTTCATCAGCGACGGCCCGTTGCCCAGGTCAAACACGTAATGGACGTAGCTGGCGAGAAAAAAACAGGTCGACATACTCACGGGTCTGTTCTGGTGCACTTCATCTCAGTAAAGATTTAAATAATAAAGTTTGCCGCGAAAACAATGGACCCATTCAAACCCATCATTGAACATGTCCCTGCTATGGTCGGTTAAAGACGGGTCAGGCCAAAATGTTCCGGTCAGGATAGCCCGGCTTATGAAGATGTACTTAGTAGTTGATAAGACGCAGCCCAAAGAGAGGGGGAGAAAGAGGGATGGTGAGAGATATCGAGACAGACAGGAAGTGAGGCGGAGAGAGAAAGAGAGAGAGAGAAAGAGAGAGAGACAGACAGGAAGTGAGGCGGAGAGAGAGAGAGAGAGAGAGAGAGAGAAAGAGAGAGAGAGAGAGAGAGAAAGAGAGAGAGAGAGAGAGAGAGAGAGAGAGAGAGAGAGAGAGAGAGAGAGAGAAAGAGAGTGAGTGAGTACTTCCTGACTCTGGCTCACACAGTCCTGTCTGATGCCAGCAGGCTGCAGAGGGTTTAGCAGGGTTCCCTGCTGAGGCACTGCCTTCTGAGTGACGGCATTTCCTTGTGAAGCTGGACGGCGGTTTGCCATCTGGGTGCCTTGTTCCTTCTTTCCCAAACTCGCTCTCTTTCGTTGTCTGACTCCCTTCCTGCTCTCTCTCTTTTTGGCTCCGTTCATCTAAAGCAGCAATACTGTTTGTTGAACATCATCATCGAGGGTAAATTGTCCCTTCTGTATAGGTAAATATCAACATCTGTCTGTCTTAATCACGCAAGCTGCTGAGAGAATCGAGGTCGCCAGGACACAACACCGTTCGTGTCGACTTTCGAGCTCCCCCGCCCCGCCTCCATCGTGACCTCTGACCTCACCGGGCCCCCACTCACCCTTTGACCAGCTCCACCACGATGAAGTCGCTGCCGTCTCCCGCGTTGAAGAGGAGGAGGCCGTCCGGGCTGGCCGTCTTGAACTGAAAGAAGAGGTGCATGGAGGCGTAGGCCTGCAAGGTGGCCAGGGTCATGTAGCCGGCCCGCGTCACGAAGGACACGGGGTCGGCGACGATGCGCCGCATGCCGAAGCGGGCGTTGAGCTCGCAGGAGGAGATGTCGCCGTTCTTGCACTGGTCCAGGTAGGGCACGCCGTTGAAGGAGAGGGCCTGCAGGTGGCCTATGAAGTTGGAGGGCGCGGCGGTGATGAAGTGGCGTTCCGTCATGATGCCCGTCTCGATGTGGTTGAACTCCAGGCGCGTGTGAGCCCCGGTCAAGAGGCCTGCGCGGGGGGGGTGGGGGGAAGAGACACCATCGTTTTTTCTCTGTGTTTCTCCTTCAATTCAGGTCTCCTTGAATTCTCTATCTCTCTCCCAGGCAGAGAGACGTCAAATGGCTGGAGATGGAGGGGGGGTTGGGGGGTGCGCTCGGGCCCGTCTTACCTTCCACGGTCACGTTGTCGACGGAGAGCTGCAGGTTCTTGCCGCGCCGGACCACCTTCACCGAGTGCCACTCGTTGTCGTTGAGCTTCTGGCCGGCGAGCAGCATCTCTGGTCCTCGACCTGAGGACATGAGAAGGTCAATTCACCCGCCTCATATGCTAACACAGGCTTTCCATGGCACCCAAGGGATTCGTACTGCTAACGGTGTAACTCGTAACGACATCTGGAGAGGAACATATAATACGTTCCTTTCACATTTCAACCGGTGCTTTATCTAGGCCATTTTAGAGCTAACCATATAATTAACACTATCTTATTTCTAATTCATTCATCTTTCATTCATTATGTCTGATGTAATGCCCGTGATGTTGTAAAGTCCTTGTGAAACTCTTAAGACAATAATCTAAGCATCTAATTAGAAACATCTAGTCATCTAGTCATTTGTTTGCATCGTGAATGGTCACATGAGATACGCCAATCACAGCAAATCCACATGAACACATTTGTGCTATAACACAACCAACATCAGCCCTTACTGAATATGTAAGCCCTTTGTGAATTTGTTTAAGACATGTCCTGAGGAATAAACACAATAACGCCACGGTAAATGCACACCAGCTTTGCAGCTCTAGGATTGAACACACATTTCCCCCTTAGTTCTGTTTTTCCGGCTTGGAAGATTCGGGTTTTTAGTAAAAATAGGTCACAATGCGGAAGCTTCCCACTGCGGCAGCGTCACCCCAGATCAGCAGCTCGGCAACAGGCCGACGCGGACATTCAAAGGAGTTCTGACATCGCTTCGGAAGCTAATTAGCCATAGCTAAGCTAGCTGTGCCTCCGGGGATCTGTCTGTCTGTCTAATTGAGCTCAGGGTGTAGGGGACTGGCAGGGGACAAGGACAGGACACTGGCTGGGAAGCTGGGACCGGTGACACCCTTAATGGTTTTTGAACGCTCCGTCATAGAGGAAGGTAAGATCATTGGAAGACAGGAAGTTAGGGAGACGGCAAATTTTCTGGGACACAACTGGACACCCAGTCTGCTGCTTGATATGAACAATGCACTCAACCATATCACGTCCTGTTCTTCAGGTGCTAAGACTATTTGGGAACGAGTCTACTGTACTTCCTTAATTCAAGAAGGACTGTTGGAAGCTATTGCATTAGCCATGACTGCTGTAGGCAATACATTACAGTGGTTAGGCTGGGATTTGGAACCCTTTCTATGAAGCCCCAGTGTTGCATAACTGTTTCAAAGTATTATTTGTTTTATTGGAGCCAAAGGCGCTCATGCATACCGCATATTGTTGTGTCAATGTTCATTTTCATTTATATGAAAGAATGACAGAAGAATATTTGCATAGTTTCACAGAAATAAAACGGAGGAAAGACACAGGACTGGGCTCTGAGAGTTGCCGTGCATTCTGGTATTGGTGGGGAGGATCTGGGGCCAGGAAACCTTTTCCCTTATTAAGCTGATCTGCTAGAGCACGTATGGAGCTTCAAGCCAGTTAAGCTTGTGGGCGACCAGGTGTGCCGATCTGGACTGAACTGTGCCAGAAATGAACTGACCGGCCATCTCATTACCCCGATATCTCCCTCCTCCCCACTGACCTGGCAGAACCCCCTTGCTCGAACAGGGAGGGCAGGGTCGAAGGGGTTGCCAAGAAGGCTGTAAAAAGATATACTAATCCTCGAGGTTGCTTGTCACAGACAATAATAAATCCTTCATGTACTGCCATGAGGAGCTCAAGGTATAAAAAGCAGGCTGTTATGGTCTTATCTGTCCACGTAGTCCTCCGCAGACCTAATCGAACATGGTCCCCAGTGCTTTGTCTTGGGAAAATGCAGTGAGCTCGACACTGACGCTACAGGGACACACAGTGGGAGATCTGACATCTCGGCGCGCTTTTCGTGTAAGAGTTGTTTAGGAGAATTCAAGCAAGGCCTTGAACATTATCCATTGTTGATGCATGTCGTCCCTGTACACCATTTACATTTAGTCATTTAGCAGACGCTCTTATCCAGAGCGACTTACAGTAAGTACAGGGACATTGCCCTTGAGGCAAGTAGGGTGAAGTACCTTGCCCAAGGATACAACTTCATTTTTCACAGCCCGGAATTGAACTGGGAACCTTCTGTTTAATAGCCCGATTCCCTGACCGCTAAGCCATCTGCCCCCCTCTCTCCTCTACTCTACCTGACTCTACCTCTTTATGACCCAATTTGGCAGTCCTGCGTTTATGACCGGGGTGCGGGCGACACCGTCTTCGTTCCCCTAAAATCCTCGATCACAAGAGACTTCAGATCTTGCTACAGATCTTGCACTCGAACACACCACTCAACTGTCCTTCCCAGATGAGCACATTTAGGAAGGGGGTGTACAGTACTATGTGTGAAGGGGTCTGATTACAGGCTTTGAAGGGCACTGTGGCTCTGTTTAACTTTGTCCTCTCTTGCCAACCTACTAAAGGCCTGTGTGTGAGTGTGTGTGTGTGGGTGGGGGGGGGGGGGGAGGAGCCACGTATCGGGAGCTTTGAAGGGGCCCCTTTATTGGTTTCTGTTTGATCCAGAGTTCAAGAAGGACTGATATATACAGTACATGGTTTTTAATAAGGCTACCCTCTAAGGAAGGGTGATGTTGCACTGTATAGTTTAATGAGCCAGAGGAGAATTTTGGAGTTACAGTGCGCATGCTAATCAAAGCATTCGTCGTCGCACATTTCTCGAAAAACAAACGGTTCGCTTTCCGACGTTAAGAAACATTTATCTTCATATACTGCACTTCTAAATCCCAGCGTAGCGGTGGAAACACTGTTCATCTGAAGCCAACGTTTGCCTCGGTGTATAATTCCTATCTTTCATTTCTCGTTACGTGACCATCGGGGGGTCTTCATGGTGGTGAACATGAATATTCTGTCGTCTCAGCACCTGCAAAACGGGTGGGTTGGGGGGAAGGGAGAAGGGGAGGGGCATTCAGGAGCTGTGGCCAATTGCTGACAGCGGTGTGTTTAATCCATTCTATGCCACCATGTTGTCGTTCAGTGCTGTGTGGTGTTCAGCACCATGGACAGCTCCCCCAACAGCTCCAGTCCCCCAGAATGCTCGGTCTGGAAACCTCTGCTCCATTTGTTGGCCTACTCCACATTCAACCACCATCCACATAAGTGAGGAGCTGTTATCCTCTCTAGAATGTAGTGCTGCCATTGGCTGCGCGTTGTGACAACCCACCATCAGAGTGTGCCCTGATAAACTCTCCCTCTTGGGTCACCCACTGGCTATTATGCTACTCCAAAGGAAATAGCGAAGTCCCCTTCTAGAATATTCCAGTGCAATAAAAGTAGTCCCACCTTCCGTCTGAAGCGGATTAACCTCATGTAATACAAGTACCCATTTCCTGCTTTCCCATTTTATATGAATAACATGGTTTCCGTTTTGATTCCCATGTACCTAGCTCAGCAGCAACAACCCGTAGAAGGTCTGCCTTGAATAGTAAAATCTGTTTAGGATGCAAGATGAGCTATGGACCAAACAGATACTGCCAGATGGTAAGGGAGCCTCTTGTTAACCGCCGTTCAGTTTAACTATTGGCTAATTATGTCAATTAAAAAGTCACAGAAAATGTTAGCACCGTTACTCTTCAAAATGGGAATTTATGGCCCAATTTGGCAGTCCCGTGTTTATGGTCGGGGTGCGGGTGACGCCGCGTTCGTTCACTAACAGCCTCGATCACGAGAGGCCTACTTCAGATCTTGCTAATAACTCAGAGTCTCGCTAAAGGGTTGTCGTGTATTTTGTACGCATATATGGTTTATAATGTACAAAAACATGGCTATGCAAACCTAAACACAAATCCTTCCCCTCAATCCTGTGTTGCGCCACAGGAAGATGTTTCCCTAGAGAGTTGAGCTTATACTGCCATCTACTGGTGACGGACTGAGTCAGCAGAACTACTGGTGCTAATGACTGGAAGGAATAACAAACGGAAATAGATCATAGTGGAATGACTTAGTAGAATGAGAGTTGAATGACTTGCCTGTGATACAGACTTACCTGATTGGTTGGGACAGACTGAATACATAACATACAGCAGACCACCAGTATGATGAAAAACAGCAGCATACAGTAACATGATAGTAGCAGTCTCTAAATCAAAAGGGAAATAATCATAGGAGCCACTTACTGAGGTTACAGTCTATCCTGATACAATCTGGTGAGAGAGAGAGCGAGATGGTGAGATTAAAACAAAACAAAACGCCCCACCCCCCCCCCAAAAATAAAAAAAATAAAGGAAAAGAAGAAGACATTTTTCACATCCTTCAAGGTACATTCTGCAGACATCTGAGGGATTCTCAGAGCCCACTATCCGGGGACAAGCTCCAGAGGCCAAAGCGCCCGTCTCCTCGCCATGGCAACCGCCCGGCCGGCCCTTTCGCGAAGCAGGAGTTGAGATGCGCACGCTGCGCCTACTTCTGTCTGATCCAGCGTTTCGCTGGAAACGAGCCAGGTTTGGAGAATTGCATTGTCAAACTCTCTGCGAGTCAGGGAGGACTGTGAGCATATGCAATGTGCTGCACAAGATTAGCTATATTTCAGATTTGAAAAGAAGTAGGACTGGGTTAAGGGAGTAAGGGTAACTGGTGCTGGTCTTTCCAGACATTTGTATATTTATGTTATTTATTTTTTGGGGGGGGAAAATGTCCATTGTTAACAACTGTGAACCATCTCTTAATGTTCCAGACTAAGGTGAATCTGTGATTAGTACAAAAACCAAATCTTTTTTTGTTGTTATTGTTATTGTCGGGTGTCGTATCTTTACACTATTTCCATATCCTGTTCGCGGTGGCCACCGGGGGTAGAGTCTGAAGGAGACGGGCAATTGGCACACCCACAGCCACGCCGAAAGCCTCGGTCACTTAGCAAAGGCACGGGAGCGTCGAGCTGCAGGAACCGCACGCTCACCGTCCAACCGGACGGTGCGCTCTCTCAGGGACCCGACCTCTCCGCGTCTTTGAAGCGAGCGTCGAAACTCCGCTTCCGCACCCCCAAAATGGAGCTTGGCGAAAGCTGCGTCGGGGCAGAGTGGCTGAGGGGGCGCGCTCTGGAGCAGTCAACCATCACAGAACAGTGGATGCAGACAGCCAGGGACCAGACTCACGGTCTAACCTGCAAGGAGTGGGCTACCCTGCCACCCGGTTCATGTCGTCCCCAATCGCTTAACCTCCCCGCTACTCCTCCGACACGACGGAGGTAGCCCTGAGTTAGGGGGCCTGCAGAGGTGTAGTAGGACAACGTGCTAAAGTCCAATCGAGTGCTAATGTTTGAATTTGACTCTTCAGTGTACTGTTTCTATGATGGGCAGCTTCCTAGGTGAGCTGGTCACGCTGACTGTCTGCTCCTGGGACTGCAGACACACGGGCCGTTGAAGGGCTGAAAGGGTTGGGATGGTTAGGACCCGACAAGGAAATGGAGAGAGAGAGGAGAGAGAGATTGTGAGACAGATCGAAAGAGGGGGATATGAGGGTGTGTGTGTGTGAGTGAGAGAGAGAGAGAGAGAGAGAGAGAGAGAGAGAGGAGAGAGAGAGAGAGAGAAACAGAGAGAGAGAGAGAAACAGAGAGAGAGAGAGACACAGAGAGACAGAGAGAGAGACACAGAGAGACAGAGAGAGAGAAACAGAGAGAGAGAGACACAGAGAGAGAGAGAGACACAGAGAGAGAGAGAGACACAGAGAGAGAGAGAGAGAGAGAGAGAGACAGAGAGAGAGACAGAGAGAGAGACAGAGAGAAACAGAGAGAGAGAGACAGAGAGAGACAGAGAGAGAGAGAGAGAGAGAGAGAGAGAGAGAAAGAAAGAGAGAGAGAGAGAAACAGAGAGAGACAGAGAAAGAGAGAGAGAGAAAGAGAAAAGAGAAAAGAGAGAAAAGAGAGAGTCACTGAGGGAGGGATGGAGAGAAATGGAGA